>NC_044570.1:4046078-4132687 GCF_007565055.1 Rhinopithecus roxellana
GTCATTGTGCTGTTTGATTGCTGTTAGTCTCGCTGCTATTTGTTCCCCTTCTTTTTCTGCTTTCCTTTAGATTAATCAGCTATTTTCTATGATTTAATTTTGTATTTCTTTTTTGGTTTATTATATATAACTCTTTGTTTGCTATCTCAGTGGTTTATTTAGGATTTATAGTACATAATTTTAACCTATCACAGTCTACCTTCAAGTAATGTTATACCACATCATAGATGGTATAAGAAAATGACAATGGTACACTTTTATTTATTTATTTTTGTTGTTGTTGTTGTTGAGACGGAGTCACGCTCTGTCGCCCAGGCTGGAGTGCAGTGGCTGGATCTCAGCTCACTGCAAGCTCTGCCTCCCGGGTTTACGCCATTCTCCTGCCTCAGCCTCCCGAATAGCTGGGACTGCAGGTGCCCGCCACCGCGCCCGGCTAGTTTTTTGTATTTTTTAGTAGAGACGAGGTTTCACCATGTTAGCCAGGAGGGTCTCGATCTCCTGACCTCGTGATCCTCCCGTCTCGGCCTCCCAAAGTGCTGGGATTACAGGTTTGAGTCACCGTTTTGTTTATTTTTTTGTCCCAGACAGTTCCTTCCTGGATCTGTGGGAATATGGATTTTGCCAAGTTTAGAATGGTTTTGGCCAATTATTTTTCAAATTTCTTTTCTGTCTTTGTTGTTTTCTATTTGGAGATTTATGTATTAGTTGCTTGAGGGTTTCTCATGGTTCATCATGACAAATTTATGATTGTGATTTGTGCTTATTTTCGATTGTAGTTTTTACCTCTGACATTGTAATTTGCATTTCTACAGGTGTGGTTTGATTTTTTTAAAAATACCTTTCATGCCTCCACTTACTGTCTCAAGCTTTATTTGGGGTACAGTGATTTACTTCTAAACAGAATTCTTTTTGTTCTTGCTTCTAGATTCTGGGTAATTTGCCACTCCTGAGGCAAGAGTTTTTGTATTATTTATCATCCTGTGAAGTATGAGTTTTTTGGGCCTGGCTCTTGGGTAATGGACCCTCTTCTGGGCACTTTGTGAACACCAGGCATGGTTTCTCCTAATCTTTTTCTATTGTGTCCCCCCACCGCTTGCCACCCCTTGGTCTTAGGAAGTTTCCTAGCACACATCCATTTTTTTCATTATTCCACTAAATACTTCAGAGGGGACCTCTGCAGATCTCCAGGGCTTGTCTCCTCTGCTGCTTTATCCTCTCCAGTGTTCTGTCCTATGATTTCTTTCTGCTTTTGTTTTACTAGATTCTTAGCGTCACTGCCCCAGCTCAGGGAATCCATGTCAGATTTTCTCACTTTGTCATGGCCTGGGAGCTCTGGCAACAAAAGAAGCTCAGTCAACAAAAAGGCCTACATTGCTTCCTGTCTTTCAGCGATGACCATCTTCATTACCTGAAGTCCACTGTGTTGAAATTCATTGTTTAATATATTTTGTCTGTGTTGGTTGTTTCAGGTAAGGAGGAAAATCAGCACCCGTTGCTCCCTCTTGGCTGGAAGCAGATTGCAGCAGAACTCCAGCACATGCAGCAGACTAGCCAGAGTGCTTTGCTTCCTCCTTTGCTCAGCTGCTTCCTTCTCTTTTTCTGTTTCTCAGTGTAGCCTTCTCTTCCTCAGAGAAATATTCCCTGGGCCAACTATAGGTCAGATTCTCTTACGTGACTAAAAAACTATGTATTCTTATAGCATCTATCTGAATTTGTAATTGTCATGTTTTTTTCTGTGTTCTTTACTACACTTTAAGCTAAACAAGATCAGACATGTTGTCTATTTTATCTGAAGAGCTTTTCAAAATATTTTCCACATTGCAAGCACTTAATAGATACATATCCATTCAGTGTATGAATGAGTGCCATGTTGAAATGCACAGTCCTTTACATTTAAAAACCTACTCATGCATTTTATCTCTATTTTGTTTTCTCCCGGTTACAGATTTTGTTAGCCTATTGAAAATCAAGAATGCAATAGCTGCATGTGAAAGATCAACAGAACATAAAAAATGTAACTGTGAGCAACTTAAAGTAAAATTTCGAAAAATGAAAAATAAGATTAGCATGGTACAAAAGGAACTATCTGAAACAGATGAAACCAAATCACAGTTAGAGCATCAGAATCTTGAATGTAAACAAAAGCTCTGTAATTTCAGGTATCACATTCTAGTTTTAAAGAAATATTTGAACTATTTATACTAAAGATATGTAGGATAATTTTTGTAATAGCTGACTTACCTTCTAGGGTTTACTAGAGAAGAAAACTTAAAATTGTGGAATGTGAAATTTTTGGATAAAATATCACAAGTTCTTAATTGTGAATACTTCTCTAATAATTAATTGCATATTCCTTTAAATCATTATTTTAATGACTATATAGAATTTTACCCTATGGAAATATTAATAAATTGAAATTGGGGGTTTTAATTTTTTGTATTAATGGTATAAGAAACATCTTACATATCCATAGTTTTCTACATTTCTATATTCTTTGGATAAATTTTTCAAAATAGAGCTATCTGGTTAGAGTATAGGAGCTTTTTAAAAGAGATCTTTGATTAAATATTACTAAGTTGTTTTTAAGAAAGTTTATAATTTATAATTTGAGTATGAAATGTATACTTTTCTCCACCCAGAGTAATTATTTTTAAAATTAACCACTTTTACTTTTTTTTTTTTTTGTCCTTTTGAGACAGAGTCGTGCTCTGTCACCCAGGTTGGAGTGCAGCGGTGAAATCTCGGCTCACTGCAACCTCTGCTTCCGGGTTCAAGCGATTCTTGTGCCTCAGCCTCCCAAGTAGCTGGGATTACAGGCATGCATCACCATGCCTTTCTAACTTTTTTTTTTTAAGTAGAGATGAGGTTTTGCCATTTTGGCCAGACTGGTCTCAAACTCCTGACCGCAAGTTATCCGCTGGCTTTGGCCTCCCAAAGTTCTGGGATTACAGTGTGAGCAACCACGCCTGTCCCAGTTTTACTCTTAATATGCAGTGAATGAAAAGTAAAATGGAAAGTGATTACTGATTAGCTTAGTCAACATCTGTCTGTGCTGTAGAGTTTAAATTAATTCAAACTTCTATGCGGGAGGCAGATATTATTCTTTGTTGTTTAAATATTAGATCTTGTCTTGTTTGAGAATGGATTTTTAAATTGCTTGTAAAATACATACTAATCAACAGAATAAGTCAAAAGTGTTACCAGAAAAAGAAACATAAAATGTGTGGGTAACACCTTAGATTCCTTAGCTTAGTCTTGGATTATTGTCATCTGGAGATATATGTTGCGAGAAGACATCTGAAGGTGCTATCTTACAATGTAAATCATGTTTAGGGATACCTGCAATATTTCATGAAGATGAAAATTTATTTCTAGTGAAGGTATCAACTTGTTTATTAAAAAAAAAAAATCTTTTTTTAAAATTAGCTAACTCTAAATGATTCATCCTGACTGAGGAGTAATTATTACTGTGTGAAGAAAAGGTAATTTTTAACTTGTAGCTTTACCTAATAATTTTCAACATCCTTTTCCATAATATTTACTAGAATTAATAATAACAGAAGCTAATCAATTAGCAGGATGTTCATTCCTTACTACCTTTCAATTTATGTATGTTCTTTGGAAGATATCAAAGTGAGATATTAACATGAAAACTAGAAAGAAAAAATATTCAAGAACATTGGCACTTTATTAGGATAGTAAACCAGCGTGTGAGTGTTTTGTTTTTAAAGGATTTTAAGATAAGTATATTTAACTACAGCTGTATCTTACAAGAAGAAGAAGAAGAAAGAAGAAAGCCTGAAGAGTTGTATGAAAAAGATACGGAAGAGTTAAAAATAATGGAAGATCAGTATAGGACACAAACCGAAGTGAAAAAACAACTTCAGCTGACTCTCGAATTGTTGGAAGTGGAATTGAAGACTGTAAGAAGTAACTCAAATGAGGTAAATTAATGTTTGGTAAAATTTTACATTTCTAATATTAATATTACTTAGAATATCCCTTTGACTTTATATATATATATGATGTAGCTCTAAAACAAGCCACAAATTTTATTTCATCTTAAAAATAAATGAAACTTATAACTACAATTATTTATTATAAATCTTGGCTTCAAAGTTATATTTTATTTTAGCTCAAAGACCTTTGGAAAACAATGATAACCCGTAATATATGCTTAATGATATTTTGTTGATAAGTAATCTGTTCCTAGTGACATAGTTCAGTGTAGTTTTCCCTATTTCACATTAATTACGGTTTCAAACATTGTGAAAAGGAAATAAAAGTTATCATAATAGTATATGATCTCAGGATTTCCTAAGAAGAGCTTTATAAATTTTATCTTCTTTGGTGTTTTGAAACAAAAGGTTTCTATTGTATTTGCATGTCTACCCCATGGAAGTAACTGTGGTCTGGTGGAGGAGCACTAGAAGCACAGTCAGAGGACCTAGGAAAAATCCAGCAACTTGCTTCTAATTTGACCTTTCCTTGCAGAATTGTGATAACTAAATGAATTTATTGATGTATGCATACAAAAGTGCTTAGTACAATGCCCAGATCTGTCATTTATCAATACATGTCATTGTTAAAACTGACTCTAAAAATGTAAGAAAAGTAGAATTATCAATAAAATATTCACAGAAAAAAGAAACTTAAGGAATTTGGAAAATTTCATCTGTCCAGACATCTGCAGACCTAAGGCTCTTAGGGAAAGTAAAGGTTAGATGTTAGTGTGTAAACCCAGTTTCTAAATGTAATCATAGTTTTTAATCATTTATGTTTTGGGGTTTGTTGAAATTCAGTAAAAGCCTTTTTAAAAAAAAATTCTGAGATTCTTAAGTCATTTCTAGTGGTTTCTTTTTTTTTTTTCTTTTATAGATTCATTGTCTTCAAATACATTTTTGAACTTTTGAGAATTTATGCTCTAAAAGGTTTGAGGTTTTGATTCAACTTTTTTTTTCCAGTTGGACATCCAGATGGCAACTCTTTCATTGTATAAATGTAACAGGTTATTACTTATTTGGTTTCAGAAGAAATCATAATATGTCATTTTATTGGGTGCTAGCTGAAAGTTTTCTTTGTTTTATTTAGAGTTCTCATACTCATGAAAAAGAAAGAGACCTGTGGCAGGAAAATCACGTGATGCGGGATGAAATTGCCAGACTCAGGCTGGAAACAGACACAATAAAATATCAGAACCAGGAAACTGAAAAGAAATATTTCAAGGATATTGAAATTATAAAGGAAAACAATGAGGACCTTGAAAAGACTCTAAAGCTGAATGAGGAACCATTAACGAAAACAATAACCGATTACAGTAAAGAGCTTCATGCTCTGATGGATGGGAATACAATGGTCAATTTGGAGCTAGAGAAGGAAAAACAAAGCACACAAAGACTGAAAACAGAAATGGAATCATACCCTTGTAGACTGGCTGCTGCCCTATGTGATCACGATCAGTGTCAGTCAGCAAAAAGAGACCGACAGCTTGCTTTCCAGAGCACAGTAAATGAATGCTGTCATTTACAAGAAAATATTAATTCTCACATTCAGATTCTTTCTCAGCAACTTTCTAAAGTTGAGAGTACATCCAGTGGCCTGGAAACTGAGCTGCATTATGAAAGAGAGGCTCTCAAAGAAAAGACATTGGCTGTAGAACACATACAAGGAGTCAGTCCTAAGCCGAACACAGTGTCGACTGAAGAACATTGAGCACATGTACCAAAATGACCAACCTATTTTTGAAAAATACGTGAGAAAGCAGCAATCTGTAGAGGATGGACTATTTCAACTACAAAGCCGAAATCTGTTGTATCAACAGCAGTGTAATGATGCTCACAAGAAAGCTGACAATCAGGAAGAAATAATAATTAATATCCGAGCCAAATGTGAAGATACTGTAGAAAAACTTCAAGCTGAGTGTAGAAAGCTAGAAGAGAACAATAAGGAGTTGATGAAGGAATGCACTCTTTTAAAAGAAAGACAATGCCAATGTGAAAAAGAGAAAAAAGAAGGAGAAGTAAGTATCAAGAAAAATAAGTATTTTTCAAACCTTCTGAAGTAAAATTTAAAGTCTATTTGGTTATGGCTAAACACTGAATCAAGTTGAATATCAAAGTACATACATGATAAACAGTTCTGCTATATCACCTTAGAGACGTAACTTGTTTCCAGCAAATAAAAGTTAGAGCTAGGAGATGCTTTCCTTTGAGTAAAGACAATGTGACACTTAGCAAAATTTAAGCATTTCAGTTACAAAATATTAATATAGACTAACATTTATAATGTAGTCTTAGACTGTTGAAATAATTTTAATTTCTGTATGTTGCCACATTTTAGGATTATGATAAAGCAGATATAAAGAAATATTCATACCTAAAGTGTTATTTTGAAATTGATTCAATTAATTGGATTACTTTCACAGTTAATTCCACATTTCCCAGATGAACTAAAGTGTATTTCCTATTTTATAATTATTCTTCCTCAATAGCTTTTTTTTTTTTTTTTTTTTTTTTTTTGAGACGGAGTCTTGCTCTATCACCCAGGCTGGAGTGCAGTGGCCGGATCTCAGCTCACTGCAAGCTCCGCCTCCAGGGTTTACGCCATTCTCCTGCCTCAGCCTCCTGAGTAGCTGGGACTACAGGCGCCCACCACCTCGCCTGGCTAGTTTTTTGTATTTTTTAGTAGAGACGGGGTTTCACGGTGTTAGCCAGGATGGTCTCGATCTCCTGACCTCGTGATCCGCCCGTCTCGGCCTCCCAAAGTGCTGGGATTACAGGCTTGAGCCACTGCGCCCGGCCTCAATAGCTTTTAATGTATCGTAATTGATATAATTTTATTTTTATTCATGTCAATTTGACTTAAATCTGAAAATAATTCAGTCTCAAATTATGTATTGATACAACCATTCAGTTCTTTAAAGACATCTTTCTTACATTATAATATGGGGAAAATGTGATAAATGTTAGCCAAAAACCATATTTGATTTAATCTTCCCACTGGCATTTATAACTTACTTTCAATTTTTCAGTCATAATATGGTCATAATTTTTATTTCAAGGCTCAATGACTCTCATTTGGATATAATGTTGTCCAGTACAAAGATAAGCTTAGCTGTCTGTGATTTATTCGTTTCACATTGGATCCTCATTTTTAGACTAATGAGGGGTGGTAGGAATGGTGGGAGTAGGGAAGAGAGACACAGCAGCTGAGGTCAGGGAGGGAAGTGGAAGCCAGGGTACCTAGAGCCTCTAAGGCCACTGGCATGTTACTTTTCTTCTGAGATGGAAATCGATTGGAATGATTAGAGCTGGTGACTGAACATGTGAGGAACTCTGAGGTTGGTTTGAGCTTCTTATTAAAAAGAGGGAAAGCATTGCACAGTGTAAAATTCACCACCACCTCCCACCCACATGCCTGTTCCTTTTTGAGACCTCAGGAGGTTTTTAAGCGTTGCACATTCATCAGTGGACCGAATCTGTTGTATGAGTAACACAGCACCAGTTTGGCACAAAGATAACACCTTCTTTATCCTTAACTGGATTCAGAAATAAATAGGAATGTGTACACATGAAGAAGAAGAATCAATGTGTGTGGTGCTATTTCTCAAAATGTATACATTAGAGTTAAATACTGTTAACAAATTTAATCATAAGGTGATATGTAAAATCAGTAACAAAAATCGCATCTTACCAGGTAGTCATGAGGCAGCTGCAGCGAGAAGCGGGGGATGCCCTGAACAAACAGTCACTGTCAGAGGCTATGCTAGAGATTTCATCACAACGTCACGTTAATTTAGAAGATGAGACACGAAATTCAAAAAAGAAATTAGGCCAGCTGAGAAGTCAAGTATGTATGAAACTTAGCATGTCAACAGTTACTCTGTAGCTGTTTAAATAATATCAAGTGTTTCAGGACACCAGTTTCAGTGGAGAGCTTTCTTTTGTATTTTCATTATAATTAATTTTGTTAAAATTTGATTATAATACACCCATTTCTCAATCTCTGCCGTGTTTTATAATTACAAATATTTTTCTTAGTATTTCCCCTTATGAAAGTTGAGAATTACACATCATTTCTCACAGAAGATTAGAGAATTATTTTTTCTTTTTACAGTATATTTTTAGTGATTTTTTTCATTGCCACGTGGAGACAAGCCAGATTAATTCAGAGGATAATGTCTAATGGAATGTTTCAGAAAATTTTCTTGTTTTTTTTTTTTTTTTTTTTTTTTGAGACGGAGTCCCTCTCTGTCACCCAGGCTGGAGTGCAGTGGCGCGATCTCAGCTCACTGCAAGCTCCGCATCCTGGGTTCACGCCATTCTCCTGCCTCAGCCTCCCGGGTAGCTGGGACTACAGGCGCCTGCCACCGCGCCCGGCTAATCTTTTGTATTTTTAGTAGAGACGGGGTTTCACCGTGGTCTCGATCTCCTGACCTTGTGATCTGCCCGCCTCGGCCTCCCAAAGTGCTGGGATTACAAGCGTGAGCCACCGCGCCCAGCCAATTTTCTTGTTTTAATCTCTACTTTTCTGTGTGAATAAAGACTTGTGCTTCCTTATTTCATGGGTTTCTGGTTAACTTGTACAGAAAGGCCATTCTACAGAATAAATTAGCATTTTGATGAAAATCCTTACTCTGACTTTTTATTGAGCTGTAGTCATAGTCATAGAACTATGGACAGTTAGCATTTGCCAACATGTATGTGTCTACTTTCTCTTGTTTAAAAAAATAAAAACACAAAAATTTACAAATGGGGTTATAGGAGGTCGGCAAAGGGTAGGTTTGAGATGTTTGGGTGGGTCAGGTGGGCATTTTGACAACATGGCTTCTCCTTTGGCATGCTCAATGGACATCTCTGCAGTTTAAGATGACACTTTTAAATCAATTATCTCCTAATGATGACGTGAGCCCTGCCACTCAATAGGAGAATCAGCAGAACCTGTAGGATCTTACCTGAAATTTATCTTGTCTATTTTAATTATTTTTCTGTTTATTTTAAAATTTTCTTGTGGTTTCCCTGGAAAGGAAAGATGATGTTTAGTTTTAAAAGTTAAAAATGGGCCAGATGCCATGGCTCACGCCTGTAATCCAAGCACTTTGGGAGGCTGAGGCGCGTGCATCACCTGAGGTCAGGAGTTTGAGACCATCCTGGCCAACATGGTGAAACCCTGTCTCTACTAAAAAAAAAAAAAAAATACAAAAATTAGCCGGGCATGGTGGTGGCGTGTGCCTGTGGTCCCAGCTACTCGGGAGGCTGAGGCAGGAGAATCGCTTGAACCCGGTGGGTGGAGGTTGTGGTGAGCCAAGATGGTGCCTGAGCGAGACTCCGTCTCAAAAAAAAAAGTGCAAGTTTTCTTGCTATAACAAAATTAAATGGATACAGACAAAAAAGAAATGAAATTATAGGTGATATAGTGGTGTTTGGAACTGAAAAATATAAATGCTTACTATAAAGTAATTTCCTATATTTCCCCATTTTACCCATTTATTAAATGTGAGTATTTGATAAAATATAAATTAAAAAAGAAAAATACTGTGTTTTAATCGTAGAGCATAGGTCAGTAAACTTTTCTGTAAAGGGCCAGGTAGTATTATTTGAGACTTTGTGAGCCATAAGGTCCCTGTTGCAACAGCTCAACACTACAGTTACAGCACAAAAGTAGCCATAAACAATATGCAGACTGAAGGGGTGTGGCTGCCTTCCAGTAAAATTTAGTTAAAACAGGTAATAGGTCGATTTGTCCTAGATTATCATTTTTTAATAAAATAGATTGTGATAGTCTAAAACAGTATTTTATGTATAACCATATTTTGTTCATTCATTCACCTATTGATGAGCATTTGGGTTATTTCCACACCTAAAGGTTGTTTTTAATTCTTTGTTTTAGTTGCAAGAAATGCAGGATCAACGCAGAGAGACTCTAAGATGTGCTGAGGAGATGCCAGACCACGTGCAAAAGTACAATTTAAAGCAGTATACAAAATATCTTGAGTATTTATAAAGCAAATGACTAGTGTAGTATGAGAATTATATTAGTTAAGATAATAAGTATGTCTGTGAAGCCAAGGAAAAATTTCAGCTTTAAGCTATTTTGAAATGCATAAATTTTCTACATTATTTTTAATTTTACACATCATCTACAAAACAAAGGTAGAAAAATAACAACAGTTGCTCAATTTTCTACTTTTCAAATATCTCAGAATTTATGTAATTCCTTCAGATGTTTGTTCACAATTTATATGATTTTTTTTAAAAATTATGTCTGACAATAATTATTTTAAAATATGTATTTTAGGCTTAAAATAGAAAATGCCATGTTAAAAATTAGAATGAAAAAGCGAGTGAACAAAATTGAGCAGCTTCAGAACATTTTGGTAAGTTCAAGTTCGATAAGTCAATCTCTTATTTTCTGTCCCACTGAAAAGGAATTTTATTTTTCTCATAGGACGGATTGAATATCCCTTGTCCAAAATGTTTGGGAGGACCAAAAGTGGATTTTTTCAGATTTTGGAATATTTGTATACACCTAATGAAATACTTTAGGGATGGTACCCAAGTGTAAATGCGAAATACATTTATGTTTCATATACACCTTATGCACATAGCCTGAAGATAATTCTACACAATGTTTTTTTCTTTCTTTTTTTTTTTTTTTTTTTTTTGCCCGGCATGGGGGTGCAGTGGGGCACAGAGTCTTGATCTGTCGCCCAGACTGGAGTGAAATGGTATGATCTCAACTCACTGCAACCTCTGCCTCCCAGGTTCAGGCAATCCTCCTGCACCAGCCTCCTAAGTAACTGGGACTACAGGTGCGTGCAGCCACACCAGGCTAATTTCTGTATTTTCAGTGGAGACAGTTTCACCATGTTGGCCAGGCTCGTCTCGAACTCCTGACCTCAGGTGATCCATCACTCGCCTCAGCCTCCCAAAGTGCTGGGATTACAGGCGTGAGCCATCACATCTGGCTTGTACAATGTTTTACAAAAATGTTTTGCATGTAACAAAGTTTTAACTGTGTTTCCATCACAGCCTGTCACATGAGGTCAGGTGTGGACCCTTGCAGTTGTGGTATCATGCATGTGCTCAAAAAGTTTCAGATTGTAGAGCATTTTGGATTTCAGATTTTCAAGTTAGGAATGATCAACCCAGAGTAGAGATGCTCCTTGACTTACAAAAGGGCTACATGATAATGTCTCTTGTTTAACTTAAACATTATTAATAATATTTGACTTTTTCAGATGTATTAGGTGTGCAAGAGAACATAACTGCAGAAGTAGATGAAGGTATGTTGCCAAAAATTATGAATTAAATTTAAATCATGGATTTCTGAAGTAAATGTAAATAGTGAATGGGTTGCTTGGTTAACAAATACCACATTAAATACTTTTTCTTATACACATTACTGAAAGATGTGACAACATAAACATTCATAATGAAAAGTATACTTATGCCTCATTAGTTTATCATCTTCCATAGCTTTTAAAAAGAATCTTAAGAAGTCTGTGTGTATCCCTTTTTTTCCCTGGCTCTACACTTGTTCCATCTCTATGGAACTATCAGCTTGCACACTGCAACTGTTCTCAGAAAACAAAGGTATCATCAACTTCTCAAGGTGATGGTAGCGATTTAAGGCCAAGAGATGCTAGACTCATGTATCAAGCAATTACAGTTCATAAGCAGTCACTTGACCAGTCATATTATAAGAGAGAGAGAGAAAGTGAGAGTGTGTGTGTGTGTGTGCGTGCGTGTGTGTGCGCGTTTTATGTATACCTGGTTTCTGGATTCTGTTCTGTTCTATTGATCTCTTTATCTTTATGCCAAAATCACACTGTTACAATTTTTGTAGCTTTGTAGTAATTCTTAAAACTGGGTTATGTTCTTCCTCTAAATTTATTCTTTTGTTTTTTTCAGAGTTATTGCGCATTTTCTATTTTGTAGAAATTGACAATTGGTTTTAAGACTCGCATGGCATGTAGATGACACAGAAATGTGCAATTTTACATTTCCACCAGCAGTGTATAAGGGTTCCAGTTTCTCTACATCTTTTCCAGTATTTATTTTTCATCTTTTTTATTATAGGCATTCCAGTGGCGTGAAGTGGTACCTCACTGTGGTTTTGATTTGCCTTTCCCTTTGATGTTGAGCATCGTCACGTGGTTACTGGACATTGTCTATGTTCTTGGATGAAAAACCTGGTCATTATCCTTTGACCATGTTTTAATTGATGCCTTTTCGTTATTGATTTGTAAGAGTTCTTTATATATTCTGAACATGAATGTATTTTTTTATACTTTCTTCATAAACTTTGTTCTAAATCTTGTATTCTTTATTGTTTCTGTGTTTTAAATTTTTGTTTTATCAGGCTCTTTTCTCAAGAATTTACCATATATATTAGTATCATATTTCTATATTCCAATCTTGTTTTCATGGTTTGCTTCCTTGCCTCAAAGAAAAAAATATACTCTCATTATCCAAATAATTTCCCGCTTTACTCACACCCACTATTTTTCTATAATCCACATTCTCTCTCCTGGGGCAAAAGACTGGGATTTATCTTGCTGAGGGAACTTCCTTTATGTTGTTCAGGAGTAGCTTTAATGAAGTTTTACATAGTTGGAGACATCAGGAGAAAGCATGTATGTCACTGCTTTCCTCAGGAGCACTGGCTCACATGCCTTGAAAGGATTTAGCTCACATACCTTCAATAAATGGCCTAAGATACTAACAGATGCCATGTCATTAAGCTTCACATTTACTTATAAAGAAGAAGATAATTTAGAATTTACATGTCAAAATCTATTACAAAGATGGCACATATTTGACTGAAACTCCAGTGTTTGTCACTGTTGACATAACTATAGTCCCTGCCTTTCTCATCTGTTTTCCCTTGGTGCCAGAAAGTGCCATGAAGTGCCAGAAAGTAATGACCAGAAATTCAAAACATGAGCCGCAAGAAATTTGTCTTATTTTTGCTTTTGTTGACTGTGCTGTCAGTGTCATATTAAAAACAATATTGCTTAGACCAATGTCATGGAGCTTTAACCCTATGTTTTCTTCCAGTAGTTTTCCAGTTCAAGTGTTGTATGTAAGTCTTTATTTGGAGTTGATTTTTTAATATGATGTAAGTTAAGGGTCTAATTTTATTTTTCTGGTGGATATTCCATTTTTGCAACACCGTTTATTGAAGAGACTGTCTCTTCATCATTGTGTGTTCTTGGCATCTTTGTTAAAAATAAGTTGACTGTAAGCATGTGGGTTTATTTCTGAGTTTTCCATTCTGTTCATTTAGCCAATGTGTCCATTTAAATGCCAGTATGATGCTATTTGGATTACAATTGTATTATAATATGTATTGAAATCAGGTAGTAGGATGTCTCCAGCTTTGTTCTTTTTGCTCAAGATTCTTTTGGTTAGTTGGGAGTCTTTGTTTCATACAAATGTCAAAATTTTGTTTTCGTTGCTGTAAAAGAATGACATTGGAGGCCAGGTATGGTGGCTAACACCTGTAATCCCAGCACTTTAGGAGGCCAAGGTGGGCAGATCATGAGGTCAAGAGATCGAGTCCATTCTGGCCAACATGATGAAACCATGTCTGTACTAAAAATACAAACATTAGCTGGGTGTGGTGGCAGTAGTCCCAGCTATTCAGGAGGCTGAGGCAGGGGAATCACTTGAACTGGGGAGGCAGAGGTTGCAATGAGCTGAGATCACGCCATTGCACTCCAGCGTGGTGACAGAGCAAGACTTCGTCTCAAGAAAAAGAAAAAAAGAATGACATTGGAATTTCGATAGTGATTGCATTAAATATGTTACCTTTTGTACATTTTCACAATATTCTTCCAGTTCATGAACATAGGATATCTTTTTATTGTGTTTTTAAACTGTAGTTCATTGGGTGTTTTTTTGTTTGTTTGTTTGCTTTTGAGATGGAGTCTCACTCTGTCGCCCAGGCTGGAGTGCAGTGGCCAGATCTCGGCTCACTGCAAGCTCCGCCTCCCGAGTTTACGCCATTCTCCTGCCTCAGTCTCCCAAGTAGCTGGGACTACAGGCGCCCGCCACCTCACCCGGCTAGTTTTATTTATTTTTTTTATTTTTTTTATTTTTTAGTAGAAACGGGGTTTCACCGTGTTAGCCAGGATGGTCTCGATCTCCTGACCTCGTGATCCACCCATCTCGGCCTCCCAAAGTTCTGGGATTACAGGCTTGAGCCACCGCGCCCGGGCAGTTCATTGGTTTTTTATAGGTTTTTCATATAGAGGGCTTTTTATCTTTTTATAAAAGACAAAATGATTAAATTTACACCTAAGTATTGAATTTTTTGTTGCTATTGTACTTGGGATTGTTTTCTAAAATTTCATCAGATAGTTTGTTTATTGGTATATAGAAACACTATTTACTTTTGTTAGCTTATTTTGGTATCCTTCAACTTTACTGAATTCATGCATCAGTTATCCCCAGTGTTGGAAGAGGGGCCTGGATGGACGTAATTGGATCATGGAGGTGGATTTCTCCCTTGCTATTACTTGTGATAGTTCTCATGAGATCTGGTTGTTTGCAAAAGTATGTAACACCTCCCCCTTCTTTCTGTTTTCCCCCTACTCCAGTCATGTAAGTCATACTTTCTTCCTCTTTGTCTTCTGCCATAATTGTAAGATCTAGCCTCTCCAGCCATGCTTACAGCCTGCTGAACCATGAGCCAATTAAACCTCTTTTCTTTATAAATTACCTAGTTCGGGTATTTGTTTTTAGCAGTGCAAGAACAAACTAATAGTTTCAAAATGTAGAGAGAGGCTTAGTGGATAACATAAAACAATACTCAATATATGCCGCATATAAGAGACTCACTTAATGCTAAATGACGTTCATGAGTGAAAGTGAAGAAATGGAAAAAGTTATTTCATGCAAATGAAAAGAAAAGCAGAGAACAGAGGTGGCTATGTTTATCTCAGACAAAATAGATGTTAGGTCACAAACTGTAAAAAGATGATGATGAATGTCATTATACAGTCATAAAAGGGTCTATTCAGCCACAGGATATAACGACTGTAAATATATATGTACCCAACAGCAGAGCATCTCAACATATAAAGCAAACATTAAGTGATCTGAAGGGAGACATACACTGCAACACAGTAATACTAGAGAAATTCAGTACACCATTTTCGACACTGGACAGATAATTCAGACTGAAAATCAGTGAGTAAACACGGAGCTGAAACTACACTTCAGACCAGATGAATTTAACAAATATGTAGAACATACCATCCAAGAGAAACATATTGTTTTCATGTGCACACATAGCATTATCCAGGGTAGATCATATGCTAGACCACAAAACAAGTAATAAGAAATTTGACAGTATTGAATTTATATCAAGTGTTTTTCTGACCACAATGTTATAAAGCTAGAAATTAACAACAGAATCTTAAAATGTTAACAAATATGTAGAAATTAAATAATATGCTCCTGAACTACTAATGAAAACTGCATAAAGAAGAAATTAAAGAAGAAATTTACAAAATACTATGAGAGAAATGAAAATGGATAAACAACTTATGAATATATGTTATATACAGTAAAAGCAGTTCTTAGGGGAAATTTTATAGCAATGAATGCTTACATCAAATAAAAGAAAGATCTCAAATAACCCAAAGTTACAATTTAAAGAACTAGAAAATAAATGTACAAAGTCAGTCAAAATTAGCAGAAGAAAGGAAGTAACAAAGAGCAGAAATACATTTGGACTAGAAAAAATAGAAAATATCAATGAAACTAAGATGTGTAGTATTTTGAAAAGGTAAACAATTGATGAATGCTTGGCTAGACTATGAAAAAATGAAGACTCAAATTCATAAAAGTAAAATGGGATATTACCATTAATAAGACAATATAAAGGCCCACAAGACTTACTATGAAAAATTAGGCAGAAAGGTATCAGACAAACTAGATGTACATACATTCCTAGAAACCTACCAAGATGGAATCATGAAGAAGGTGCAGATCTTAACAGAATAATGGAGTAAGGAAATTGATTTAGTAAATAAAATTTCCCACCAGAGAAAATTCCAGGAACAGGTATGTCTACAGCCGAACTCTACCAAACACTTAAAGAAGAACTAATTCCTATTGTTGTCAAACTCCTTCAAAGAGTTGAAGAGGATGGAAGCCTTCAAGACTAATTACATAAGACCAACATCACCCTGAAACCAAACCCAGATAAAGAAAATACTATAAAAGAAAACTACAAACCACTATTACTGATAAACATAGATGCAAAAATCCTCAACAAAATAATATGAATCTGTATTCAACAGTACATTAAAAAGGATTGTTCACCATGATCAAGTGGGATTTATTCCTAGGTTGCAAGGATGGCATAACATATTAAAATCAGTAAGTGCGATTTACCATTTTTACAGAATGAGAGACAAAAACAACACAGTAATTCTAATTGATGCATAAAAAGCATTTGACAAAACTTAATATCCTTTTATGATAAAAACTCAATAAATTAGGTATAGAAGGAATGTTTCACAACACAATAAAGCCCAAATATGACATGTTCACAGCTCCCATTATATTCACTGGTGAAAAGTTGAAGGCTTTCCTTGTGTCTCTTGATCAGGAACAAGATGAGGATGCCCACTCAACAATAAAGTGTTACTGCACATTAAAAACAAACTGACTTGCAGCACGCCAACATGGCACAAGTATACATATGTAACAAACCTGCACGTTATGCACATGTACCCTAGAACTTAAAGTATAATAATAAAAAATAGAGGGGGGCGGAGCAAGATGGCCGAATAGGAACAGATCCAGTCTCCAACTCCCAGCGCGAGCGACACAGAAGACCGGTGATTTCTGCATTTTCAACTGAGGTACTGGGGTCATCTCACTAGGGAGTGCCGGACAATCGGTGCTGGTCAGCTGCTGCAGCCTGACCAGCGAGAGCTGAAGCAGGGCGAGGCATCGCCTCACCTGGAAGCGCAAGGGGGAAGGGGATCCGTTTTCCTAGCCAGGGGAACTGAGACACACAACACCTGGAAAATCGGGTAACTCCCACCCCAATACTGCGCTGTAAGCATACAGGCACACCAGGAGAATATATCCCAATCCTGGCCGGGAGGGTCCCACGCCCACGAAGCCTCCCTCACTGCTAACACAGCAGTCTGCCGCGATCTATCCGCAAGGCAGCAGCGAGGCTGGGGGAGGGGCGCCCGCCATTGCTGAGGCTTAACTAGGTAAACAAAGCCGCTGGGAAGCTCGAACTGGGTGGAGCTCACAGCAGCTCAAGGAAGCCTGCCTGTCTCTGTAGTCTCCACCTCTGGGGACAGCGCACAGCTGAAGACCAACAGGGGAAGTAGCGGGAGCCGGTGCAGACGCGAACGACTCTGTCTGACAGCTTTGGGGAGAGCCGTGGATCTCCCAACGCGGAGGTTGAGATCTGAGAACGGACAGACTGCCTGCTCAGGTGTGTCTCTGACCCCTGAGTAGCCTAGCTGGGAGAAATCCCCCACTAGGGGCAGTCTGACACCCCACACCTCACAGGGTGGAGTACACCCCTGAGAGGAAACTTCCAAAGGAAGAATCAGACAGGTACACTCGCTGTTCAGCAATATTCTATCTTCGGCAACCTCTGCTGCTGATACCCAGGCAAACAGGGTCTGGAGTGGACCTCAAGCAATCTCCAACAGACCAACAGACAGTCCTTCTGACTGTCAGAAGGAAAACTATCAAACAGGAAGGACACCTATACCAAAACCCCATCAGTACGTCACCACCATCAAAGACCAGAGACAGATAAAACCACAAAGATGGGGAAGAAGCAGGGCAGAAAAGCTGGAAATTCAAAAAATAAGAGCGCATCTCCCCCTGCGAAGGAGCTGCAGCCCATCGCCAGCAACGGATCAAAGCTGGTCAGAGAATGACTTGGACGAGAGGAGAGAAGAAGGCTTCAGTCCATCAAACTTATCAGAGCTAAAGGAGGAATTACGTACCCAGCGCAAAGAAACTAAAAATCTTGAAAAAAGAGTGGAAGAATTGACAGCTAGACTAATTAATGCAGAGAAGATCATAAACGAAATGACAGAGATGAAAACCATGACACGAGAAATACGTGACAAATGCACAAGCTTCAGTAACCGACTCGATCAACTGGAAGAAAGAGTATCAGTGATTGAAGATCAAATGAATGAAATGAAGCGAGAAGAGAAACCAAAAGAAAAAAGAAGAAAAAGAAATGAGCAAAGCCTGCAAGAAGTATGGGATTACGTAAAAAGACCAAATCTACGTCTGATTGGGGTGCCTGAAAGTGAGGGGGAAAATGGAACCAAGTTGGAAAACACTCTTCAGGATATCATCCAGGAGAACTTCCCCAACCTAGTAGGGCAGGCCAACATTCAAATTCAGGAAATACAGAGAACGCCACAAAGATACTCCTCCAGAAGAGCAACTCCAAGACACATCATTGCCAGATTCACCAAAGTTGAAATGAAGGAAAAAATCTTAAGGGCAGCCAGAGAGAAAGGTCGGGTTACCCACAAAGGGAAGCCCATCAGACTAACAGCAGATCTCTCGGCAGAAACTCTACAAGCCAGAAGAGAGTGGGGGCCAATATTCAACGTTCTTAAAGAAAAGAATTTTAAACCCAGAATTTCATATCCAGCCAAACTAAGTTTCATAAGTGAAGGAGAAATAAAATCCTTTACAGATAAGCAAATGCTTAGAGATTTTGTCACCACCAGGCCTGCCTTACAAGAGACCCTGAAGGAAGCCCTAAACATGGAAAGGAACAACCGGTACCAGCCATCACAAAAACATGCCAAAATGTAAAGACCATCGAGGCTAGGAAGAAACTGCATCGACTAACGAGCAAAATAACCAGTTAATATCATAATGGCAGGATCAAGTTCACACATAACAATATTAACCTTAAATGTTAATGGACTAAATACTCCAATTAAAAGACACAGACTGGCAAACTGGATAAAGAGTCAAGACCCATCAGTCTGCTGTATTCAGGAGACCCATCTCACATGCAGAGACATACATAGGCTCAAAATAAAGGGATGGAGGAAGATCTACCAAGCAAATGGAGAACAAAAAAAGCAGGGGTTGCAATCCTTGTCTCTGATAAAACAGACTTTAAACCATCAAAGATCAAAAGAGACAAAGAAGGCCATTACATAATGGTAAAGGGATCAATTCAACAGGAAGAGCTAACTCTCCTAAATATATATGCACCCAATACAGGAGCACCCAGATTCATAAAGCAAGTCCTTAGAGACTTACAAAGAGACTTAGACTCCCATACAATAATAATGGGAGACTTCAACACTCCGCTGTCAACATTAGACAGATCAACGAGACAGAAAGTTAACAAGGATATCCAGGAATTGAACTCATCTCTGCACCAAGCGGACCTAATAGACATCTATAGAACTCTCCACCCCAAATCAACAGAATATACATTCTTCTCAGCACCACATCGCACTTATTCCAAAATTGACCACATAATTGGAAGTAAAGCACTCCTCAGCAAATGTAAAAGAACAGAAATTATAACAAACTGTCTCTCAGACCACAGTGCAATCAAACTAGAACTCAGGACTAAGAAACTCAATCAAAACCGCTTAACTACATGGAAACTGAACAACCTGCTCCTGAATGACTACTGGGTACATAACGAAATGAAAGCGGAAATAAAGATGTTCTTTGAAACCAATGAGAACAAAGATACAACATACCAGAATCTCTGGGACACATTTAAAGCAGTGTGTAGAGGGAAATTTATAGCACTAAATGCCCACAAGAGAAAGCAGGAAAGATCTAAAATTGACACTCTAACATCACAATTAAAAGAACTAGAGAGGCAAGAGCAAACACATTCAAAAGCTAGCAGAAGGCAAGAAATAACTAAGATCAGAGCCGAACTGAAGGAGATAGAGACAGAAAAAACCCTCCAAAAAATCAATGAATCCAGGAGTTGGTTTTTTGAAAAGATCAACAAAATTGACAGACCGCTAGCAAGGCTAATAAAGAAGAAAAGAGAGAGGAATCAAATAGATGCAATAAAAAATGATAAAGGGGATATCACCACTGACCCCACAGAAATACAAACTACCATCAGAGAATACTATAAACGCCTCTACGCAAATCAACTAGAAAATCTAGAAGAAATGGATAAATTCCTGGACACTTACACTCTCCCAAGGCTAAACCAGGAAGAAGTTGAATCCCTGAATAGACCAATAGTAGGCTCTGAAATTGAGGCAACAATTAATAGCCTACCCACCAAAAAAAGTCCAGGACCAGATGGATTCACAGCTGAATTCTACCAGAGGTACAAGGAGGAGCTGGTACCATTCCTTCTGAAACTATTCCAATCAATAGAAAAAGAGGGAATCCTCCCTAACTCATTTTATGAGGCCAACATCATCCTGATACCAAAGCCTGGCAGAGACACATCAAAAAAAGAGAATTTTAGACCAATATCCCTGATGAACATTGATGCAAAAATTCTCAATAAAATACTGGCAAACCGGATTCAGCAGCACATCAAAAAGCTTATCCACCATGATCAAGTGGGCTTCATCCCTGGGATGCAAGGCTGGTTCAACATTCGCAAATCAATAAACGTAATCCAGCATATAAACAGAACCAAAGACAAGAACCACATGATTGTCTCAATAGATGCAGAAAAGGCTTTTGACAAAATTCAACAGCCCTTCATGCTAAAAACGCTCAATAAATTCGGTATTGATGGAACGTACCTCAAAATAATAAGAGCTATTTATGACAAACCCACAGCTAATATCATACTGAATGGGCAAAAACTGGAAAAATTCCCTTTGAAAACTGGCACAAGACAGGGATGCCCTCTCTCACCACTCCTATTCAACATAGTGTTGGAAGTTCTGGCTAGGGCAATCAGGCAAGAGAAAGAAATCAAGGGTATCCAGTTAGGAAAAGAAGAAGTCAAATTGTCCCTGTTTGCAGATGACATGATTGTATATTTAGAAAACCCCATCGTCTCAGCCCAAAATCTCCTTAAGCTGATAAGCAACTTCAGCAAAGTCTCAGGATACAAAATTAATGTGCAAAAATCACAAGCATTCTTATACACCAGTAACAGACAAGCAGAGAGCCAAATCAGGAATGAACTTCCATTCACAATTGCTTCAAAGAGAATAAAATACCTAGGAATCCAGCTTACAAGGGATGTAAAGGACCTCTTCAAGGAGAACTACAAACCACTGCTCAGCGAAATAAAAGAGGACACAAACAAATGGAAGAACATACCATGCTCATGGATAGGAAGAATCAATATCGTGAAAATGGCCATACTCCCCAAGGTTATTTATACATTCAATGCCATCCCCATCAAGCTACCAATGAGTTTCTTCACAGAATTGGAAAAAACTGCTTTAAAGTTCATATGGAACCAAAAAAGGGCCCGCATTGCCAAGACAATCCTAAGTCAAAAGGACAAAGCTGGAGGCGTCACGCTACCTGACTTCAAACTATACTACAAGGCTACAGTAACCAAAACAGCATGGTACTGGTACCAAAACAGAGATATAGATCAATGGAACAGAACAGAGTCCTCAGAAATAATACCACACATCTACAGCCATCTGATCTTTGACAAACCTGAGAGAAACAAGAAATGGGGAAAGGATTCCCTATTTAATAAATGGTGCTGGGAAAATTGGCTAGCCATAAGTAGAAAGCTGAAACTGGATCCTTTCCTTACCCCTTATACGAAGATTAATTCAAGATGGATTAGAGACTTAAATGTTAGACCTAATACCATAAAAACCCTAGAAGAAAATCTAGGTAGTACCATTCAGGACATAGGCATGGGCAAGGACTTCATGTCTAAAACACCAAAAGCAATGGCAGCAAAAGCAAAAATTGACAAATGGGATCTAATTAAACTAAAGAGCTTTTGCACAGCAAAAGAAACTACCATCAGAGTGAACAGGCAACCTACAGAATGGGAGAAAATTTTTGCAACCTACTCATCTGACAAAGGGCTAATATCCAGAATCTACAAAGAACTCAAACAAATACATGAGAAAAAAACAAACAACCCCATCAAAAAGTGGGGAAAGGATATGAACAGACATTTCTCAAAAGAAGATATTCATACAGCCAACAGACACATGAAAAAATGCTCATCATCACTCGCCATCAGAGAAATGCAAATCAAAACCACAATGAGATACCATCTCACACCAGTTAGAATGGCAATCATTAAGAAGTCAGGAAAGAACAGGTGTTGGAGAGGATGTGGAGAAACAGGAACACTTTTACACTGTTGGTGGGATTGTAAACTAGTTCAACCATTATGGAAAACAGTATGGCAATTCCTCAAGGATCTAGAACTAGAGGTACCATATGACCCAGCCATCCCACTACTGGGTATATACCCAAAGGATTATAAATTATTCTACTACAAAGACACATGTACACGTATGTTTATTGCGGCACTATTCACAATAGCAAAGACTTGGAATCAACCCATATGTCCATCTGTGACAGACTGGATTAAGAAAATGTGGCACATATACACCATGGAATACTATGCAGCCATCAAAAAGGATGAGTTTGCGTCCTTTGTAGGGACATGGATGCAGCTGGAAACCATCATTCTTAGCAAACTATCACAAGAACAGAAAACCAAACACCGCATGTTCTCACTCATAGGTGGGAACTGAACAATGAGATCACTTGGACTCGGGAAGGGGAACATCACGCACTGGGGCCTATCATGGGGAGGGGGGATGGGGGAGGAGGGAGGGCTTGCATTGGGGAGTTATACAAGATATAAATGATGAATTGATGGGTGCTGACGAGTTGATGGGTGCAGCACACCAACATGGCATAAGTATACATATGTAACAAACTTGCACGTTATGCACATGTACCCTAGAACTTAAAGTATAATAAAAAAAAAAAAATAATAATAATCAAAAAAAATAATAATAATAATAATAATAACAAAAAATAAATAAAAATTAAAAAAAACAAAAAAACTGACTAAAAAATAAGAATACTCACAGTGAAATAAAATAAGATAAATAGGAGTAAATTTAAAAAGAATGTGAAAGATCTGTATACTAAAAACTATGAAACATTGATAAAAGTTATTCTACATGACAGAAATGAAGGGAAAGATATCTCATGCTTCTGAATTGAAAGAATATTGTTAAAAAGTGTATACTAAAAGCAATCTACAGATTCAGTGCAATCCCTATTAAAATTCTAATTTCACTCTGCAGAAATAGAAAAAATATGGTAAGGAACCACAGAAACTCTGGATAGCCAGCAGTCTTGACCAAAAATATCAAAGCTGAAGGCATCACACTACCAAATTTTGAAATATAATACAAAGCTTTAGCATCAAAACTCCATGGCACTGGCATCAAAACAGATATACCAACATGGAACAAGAGAGGCCAGAAATGAATCAATGCATCTGCAGTTAATTAATGTTTGACAAAAATTTTCTTTTTCTGTATGTGGTTATCCAGTTTTTCTAACACTGTTGAAGAGATTGCCTTTTCCCCACTGAAAATACTCAATGTTTTCTTCAACAAATGGTGTTAGGGAGAAAAGCAAATGGTGTTAGAAAAATGAAGTAATTATATACAGAAGGATAAAAATGGACCATTATCTTACCCTTATACAAGAATCAACTAAATATGGATTGAAAACTTATTTAAACCCTCAAGCTATGAAAGTACTAGAAGAAAACATAGAAAAAATCTTATGATATGCTGTGGGCAAGTATTTTCTTTTAATAACTTCAAAGGCATAGATAATAAAAGATATAGTAGACAAATATGATGGCATCAAACTGAAAAGCTTTGGACAGCAAAAGAAACAACAGACAAGATTAGAAAAACAGTGAAAATTTTACATTGAGCCTAATAACCAAAATTTAAAAGAAACACAATCTACTGAATAATAAGAAAACATATCCCAATTGAAAAATGAGCAAAGGGCCGGATGCAGTGTGGCTCATGCCTATAAATAATCTCAGCATTTTTGGAGACTGAGATGAGAAGATTGCTTGAGCCCAGGAGATTAAGACCAGCCTGGGCAACATAAGGAGACCTCCCCATCTTCAAAACAAATTTTTTGTAATTAGTCAAGTGTGAAGCATGTGCCTCTTGTCTCAGTTACTCAGGAAGCTGAAGGAGGAGGATTGCTGGGTCCTGTTAGGTAGAGTCTGCAGTAAGCCTTGATCACAGCACTGCACTTTCTCCTGGGTGACAGAGCAATACCCTGTCTCAAAAGGACAAAGACCTAGATATATATTTCTCAAACAAGACACACAAATGGCTAACAGATGTATTAAAAACTGCTCAACATCTCTAATCATGAGATAATACAAAACAAGACCAGATTGAGGTGTCAGCTCATATCTGTTTGATTGCCAATTAGCAAAAAGATGAAATATACGTTTTGGAGAGGATGTGGAGAAAAGGGAATTGTTATTTACTATTAGTGGTATTGCATATTGGTACAGCCATTTTGAAAAACAAAAGATTCCTCAGAAAACTAAAAATACAATTGCCTGTGATCCAGCAATTCCACTACTGGGAACATACAGAAAGGGATTAAAATCAGAATCTGAAAAATATGTATGCTCTCCCATGTTTACTGCAGTATTATTTGCAGTAGCCAAGATGTGAAAACAACCTAAGTGTCTATCAATAGATAAATGGATTTTAACATGTGATATACATACAGTGGAAGCAAGCATCAAATTACCCATATTCAGACTATCATACAAGGCTACAGTAACCAAAACAGCATGCTACTGGTACAAAAACAGACTTACAGATGAATGGAACAGAATAGAGAGCCCAGAAATAATGCCGCACAGCTACAACAATCTAGTCTTTGACAAAATCAACAAAAACAAGCAATGGGGAAAGTATTCCCGCATTCAATAAATGGTTCTAAAATAACTGGCTATCCTTATGCAAAAGATTAAAACTGGACACCTTCCTTACACCATATACAAAAATCAGCTAAAGATGACTAAAGACTTAAATGTAAAACTTGAAACTAAAAAAGCCCTCAAAGATAACTTAGGGAATATCATTCTGGACGTAGGACCTGGCAAAGATTTCATGATGAAGATGCTAAAAGCAATTGAAACAAAAACAAAAGTCAACAAATGGGACCTAATTGAACTAAAGAGCTTTTACACAGTAAAATAAACTATCAACAGGGTAAACAGACAATCAACCAAATGAGAGAAAATATTTGCAAATTGTGCGGCTGACCAAGGTCTAGTATCCAGAATCTAAAAGGAACTTAAATTTACAAGCAAAAAACAACCTCATTAAAAAGTGGGCAAAGGGCATGAACAGACATTTTTCAAAAGAAGACATATGCAAGGCCAAGAAGCATATGAAAAAATGCTCAACACCACGAATCATTGGAGAAATGTAAATCAAAACCACAAGGAGATACCATCTCACACCAGTCAGAATGGCTATTACTCAAAAGTAAAAAAATAACGTGCTGACAAGGCTGTGGAGAAAAGGAAATACTTACACACCATTGGAGGGTATGTTAGTTCGTTTAGCAGTTGTGCAAAGCAGTTGGGCAATTTCTCAAAGAACTTAAGACAGAATTACCATTGGACTCAGCAATCCCATAATTAGGCATATACCCAAGGGAATATAAACCAATCTACAATAAAAACACACGCACATGCATGTTCATGGCAGCACCCATCAATGGTAGACTGGATAAAGAAAACGTGGCACATATACCCTATGGAATACTATGCCGTCATAAAAAATAATGAAATAATGTCCTTTGCAGCAACATGGTTGGGACTGGAGGTAACTTACCATAAGTGAACTACTACAAAAACAGAAAACCAAATACATGGGTTCTCACTTATTAGTGGGAGCCAAACATTGAATACACATGAACATAAAGATGAGACTAGACATTGAGGACCACTAGACAAGGAAAGGATGGAGGGGTGTCTGGGCTGAAGAACAACCTATTGGGTACTATGCCTACTTCCTGGGTGATGGGATTGTTGGGACCCCAAGCCTCAGTGTCATGCAATTTACCCATGTGACAGCATGTATGCATTTTAATCCATAATAAAAGTTGAAATTATAAATACAGTTGTAAAATGACTGCACCATTTTGCATTCCCACAGCATTGAATTAGAGTTCCTCTCCACATTTTTGCCAGTATTTGGTGATGTCAGTATTCTGGATTTTGGTCATTCTAATAGGTGTGCAGTGGCATCTCATTGTTGCATTTCCCTGAGGAAATATTTTGTGTAGCATCATTACATATGCTTATTTTTCATTTGTATGTTTCATTTGGTGAGGTGCCTGTTAAGGTCTTTAGCGCTTTTTTTTTTTTTTTTTTTTTGAGACAAGGTCTTGCTCCATTACCCAGGCTGGGGTGCAGTGGCACAATCTTGGTTCACTGCAACATCTGCCTCCTGGGTTCAAGCGATTCTCCTGCCTCAGCCTCCTGAGTAGCTAGGATTACAGATGCCCACCACTACACCCAACAAATTTTTGTATTTATAATAGAGACAGGGTTTCACCATTTTGGCCAGGCTGGTCTCAAACTCCTGACCTCAGGTGATCCACCTGCCTCGGCCTCCCAAAGTGTTGAGATTACAGGCACGAGCCACCGCACCCGGCACCAGTAATGGGATTGCCAGGTCAAATGGTACCTGTTTTAAGTTCCTTGAGAAATCTCCAACTGCTTTCCACAGTGGCTGAACTAGTTTACATTCCTACCAACTCCATATGTGCTCCTTTTTCTGTCCACCCTCACCAGCATCTATTAACAAATAAACACTTTTATTCTGGCCATAGAACATCTGTTAGTGTTTATTTTAGCACATGCTCAGAAGAAGACTTTGTTTCACAACCAACGATGATTATTCTTTCCAAATATGTTTTTCCTTCTTCTAAACGGACATGAACTTTCTGCTTGTGTCAGTTTGGGGTATAGTTTGAGAGCATCACACTTTGGAGTGGCCCATCCCAGTGTCTCTGAACACTTCACACACTCTTCACCTGCAGACCTAGTAAAGAAAGGTGCCCCCCAATAGTCCTGCACCAGGCAAGTCACCAACTACAGAATTACTCCAATAATGTCTGACTGTTTCCATAATTCACAAACATAGACCTGGGTCACCTGCAGGTAATAAAGTTTTAGTAATGGCAGTGACAGCTCAGCTCAACAGGAAGCATATTGTGGGCTCTGAAAACAGGTTACAATGAGTGTTGAGGCAGTAAGAATCACATTCATTGGATATTAGCCCAAAATGCTCTTGCAGTAAGGCAAAGTATCCTTCCTGCACGTGTAGGCACACCAGACCTGTAGAGAGAAACAAAGTCTGTGCTGCGTGTCTGTGAGCATCAGTCCTGAGGGAGACACGCCGAGCTTGCATCACTTCTTTCACCACTGCTGCTTATATTGCACAGTGCATTTCATATGTGTTAGTTCACTATTGAATTTTACATGCCATTGGCCTCTCATTCTGTTTATGAATTAACACAACACAATTTTAATTTCAAAGTCTCCAATATTTTACAGAAGAAGTCACTCTCTTTTCAGACTTTTCATGGATATGTTTGTTTATTCTTCTTTAGAATAAACTTTCTATCTCCAGAATACAAACAGATGATAGCTATATTGGAGTTAAAATCAATTTATTAAAGTTTTTTCTTTTTACTTTTTGGCTGGGCACGGTGGCTCAGGCCTTTATTCCCTGTACTTTGGGAGGTGGAGGCAGGCAGATCGCTTGAGCTCAGGAGTTTGCGACCAGCCCGGGCAACATGACAAACCCCCGGCTCTACAAAAAATAAAAAAATTAGCCGGGCATGGTGGCACATTACTGTAGTCTGAGCTACTTGGGGGGTTGAAGTAGGAGGATCGCTTGAGTCCAGGAGGTAGAAGTTGCGGTGAGCTGAGATCGCACCACTGCACTTCAGCATGGGTGGGAGGGAGAGACCCTATCTTAAAAAAAAATTATTTTTGATTTCTTAATAATGTTGACTCTTGCTGCTTAATCATGTAATGTCATTACTCTTCATTTGTACAAATCTATTTTTATGTTTAAAAAATATTTTCTGGTAATTTCTTATTGCTTAAATTATTTAAGATATAATTTTCTTTGACACAATGTGGATGGAATGGGACTAATTTAATCAGTTGAAAGTCTGAATAGAAAACAAAGGCTGACCCTCTGCAAAATAGAATTCTTCCTACCTGACAGCCTTCAAACTGAAACACAAGAATTTTCCTGTCTTTGGACTAAAAACAGAAACATTGTTTATTGTTTTCTCCTGGGTCTCCAGCTTGCCAATTTACCCTGCAGGTCTTGGGACTTGCCAGGCTTCATAATTGCATAAGCCAATTGCTCATAATAAACTTCTATCTTTCTCTCTCTCCCTCTCTCTTTCTCTCCCCCACCCCCCGTGTGTGTGTGAACACACACATACATACACACACACTCTATTGATTCTATTTCCCTGAAGAACCCTGCCTGATAAAAAACCGTGTGTGATTTTAACCTTATGATATTCTGGCAAAGGCGAAATTGAAACAGTGAAATAATCAGCGGTTGCTAGGGCTTAGGGGGATGGAGGGTTAAATAAGCAGATCACAGATAATTTTTAAGGCAGTGAAACAATTCTGTCCAATATTCTAATACTGGATACATGTTATCATGCATTTGTCAAAACCAGTAGAACTTAGTTCACCACTAAGAGTGAACCCTAAGGCAAAGCATGGACTTTGGGTGATGATGTACCAATGTAGGTTCATCCATTGTAACAAATAAGGCTGTAGTTTATAACTGTAAAACTTCTTTGTTATAAGAAACAAAATAAGGTCATCAGATGGCCAGATATTCCAAACTGGGGATTCTTTTTTGGATAAAATGTCAATGGAAATACTAGGTTGTGTCTGATTTATTGAAAAATCAGTAAGAGGTCGGGTGCGGTGGCTCAAGCCTGTAATCCCAGCACTTTGGGAGGCCGAGACGGGCGGATCATGAGGTCAGAAGATCGAGACCATCCTGCCTAACACGGTGAAACCCCGTCTCTACTAAAAATACAAAAACTAGCCGGGCGAGGTGGCGGGCGCCTGTAGTCCCAGCTACTCAGGAGGCTGAGGCAGGAGAATGGCGTAAACCCGGGAGGCGGAGCTTGCAGTGAGCTGAGATCTGGCCACTGCACTCCACTCCGGGCGACAGAGCGAGACTCCGCCTCAAAAAAAAAAAAAAAAGAGAGAAGAAAAATCAGTAAGATAGGCCACTAGCTAGACTAATAGAGAAGACAAGAGAGAAGATCCAAATAAATACAAGGAAACGTGATATTAAAAATATCTGATATAAAGTAATTTGGGTATTTGAACATTAACTTGTTACACAGCATTTGACACCTGACAAATACAACTATTTCAAGTCTGCACAGCACAGCCTGGCACAGCACAGCACGGAACCACTTCTGCCCCAGGTTGTCCTGCACTCTGTGAAGGCCGAAGGCTGGAATGGCTTAAGTCGCCGAAATGGCAAAGATGGTGGCCTGCCCCTCCTTCTGGGAGGTCCCACAGAGCAAGGTTTAAGAAGTCTGTCGGCCAAGGAACACTGGTGTGGGTGGCTGGAGACCCCGTTTGGGAGGTCCCACAAAGTGAGGAGAAACGGGATCCAGGTCACGCTTAAGAAAGCAGCCAGACCGTGTGAGGAGAAACGGGATGGAGGACCTGCTTGAGAAAGCAGCCTGGCACAGCACAGCTGTTCTACGAAAACATGGTGCAATCTTGGCTCACTGCAACCTCCGCCTCCTGGGTTCAAGAAATTCTCCAGCCTCAGCCTTCCGAGTAGCTGGGACTACAGGCATACGCCAGCACGCCCAGCTAATTTTTGGAGTTTTAGTAGGGATGGGTTCTCGCATGTTGCCCAGGCTGGCCTCGAGCTCCTGATCTCAAGCAATCCGCCCGCCTCGGCCTCCCACAGGGCTGGGATTACAGGGGGCAGCCACCGCCCCCAGGCCAGACTGCTTTTTTAAAGTGGGTTGCCTATCCTGTTCCTCAATGTGTGAGACCTCCCTTGAAGACCAGGGGTCTTCAGCTACACCTGCCAGTGTCTGCCGGCCCACAGAGGTTTCCAGCCTCCCTGGGATGAAGCTCCCAGAGGCAGAGGCAGGCCGCCAGCGTTGCCATTTGGGTGGCTTAGCCAGTCCAGCTTTTGGGCTTTGGAGTGTTCTAGGTGACTGGGGGCTGAAGCGGACCCTTGGCACAGTACAGCTGGTCTACAAAAACGAGGCCAGACTGCTTTTTAAAGGGAGCCCCTGATCTTGTTCCCCCTCACTGGGCAGGGCCTCCCAACGGAGGGAGGGGCAGGCCGCCATCTTGGCTGTTTCACAGGCTTCACTCGTGTTACCTCCAGGTACAGGAAGATCCGAGCTGGCTAGGGACAGGATTGGGCCCCCAGCATACTGCAGCAGCGTACAGGAAAGTCTCCAGAGTGTCGTCACGTGGATGCCCGTTACCACATCTTTTCACTGGGCTGGTCCTCTGGGTCTGGGCTTCCAGCAGTCTCCCACCAGAGATACCAAATCAGCAGCAGCTCTGCAATGCCCTGCAGAGGCCTCCTAGAGATGTATTCAGGCTGTCAACAGGTCCGTACCTCCCTGGGACACAGCTCCCAGCGGGAGGGGCAGGCCACCATCTTTGCTGTTTGCAACCTTCATACATCCAGGTGTTGAACAATCCGAGGTGGCTAGGGACTGGAGTGGGCCCCCAGCATACTGCAGCAGCCCTACAGAAAAGTGGCCACACTGTTACGTGGGTGCCCATTCCCAAAACTTCTTACCTGGCAGGTCCTTCAGGCCTGGGCCTCTAGCCACCCCTCACCAGACCTATGGAGCCAGTGACGGCTCGGCAACTCTCCTGACACAGCCTCCAAGGGCAACCAAAAGCCTCTCTGCCACTGCCTCTGCAGTGGAACTGTCCTTGCTACCCTTGGACTAGTGAAGGAGCAAAGACCCTATGTCCTTGAGCCACACCTCCAATAAGCTGCAGCTGACCAAAGGAGAGGAGGCCAGTCCATCTCCCATGGGCCCCACACGCTCCCCTCTGCTCACTACCAGACAGGGAACCCCTGGCTTGGGTCCACAGCACAGACCTTCCATCCTGGGCTGATGGCACTGAGCAAATGCTGACCTGCACCTCTCTTGGTGGAGCCCCCAGGAGACACGCAAAACACCCTTGGCCACAACCACTACTAATGTCCCTTTCTCTGGGCCTCCGAGTTGGGGAAGGAACACAAACACTGAGATCGCCCCAGAGCTGCAGCGAGCAGCCCAGGAGTGCCAAGCCACAATCTACAGCCAGCACTCAAGGGGGAGAGGAACCCATACTTTCAGAGTACTGAGAAGGAACATGGCTGCAACTGTGATTCAACATAGATGAGCCACACAAGCGAGCAAGAGTTTACCAACTGACCAGTATTCTGAAGCACCACCTCCTGGATCACACCCCAAAACCTCAACACCAAAAATACCTTGCTAACATACCCCCCTCTGAAACCAAGGACAAGAAGTCAGCTTCAAATCAAGACCTGAAAATATGTCAGCTCCATGAAAACATCCAGAAAAGAAGTCTATTGACTGTACTCAGTCTACACTGAAGTTAAAGGAACACCCACATGCAGAGATGAGAAAGAACTAATGCAAGAACTCTGGTACCTCAAATGGCCAGAGTGTCATATATCCTTCAAATGACCACAACAGTTCTGCAAGAAGAGTTCTTAACCAGATGGAGCTGGCCTACATGATAGAAATAGAATTCAGAATATGGGCAGGAATGAGGATCTCTGAGATTCAGGTAGCTGGCAAAACGTAATGCAAGGAAACCGAGAATCACAATAGAATAATACAGGAGCTGACACAATAGAATCATACAGGAGCTGAAGGATGAAATAGCCACTATTAGAAAAAGAAAAAACCCTAAGAGGCCTGACAGAGTTGAATAACACAATACAAGAATTTCACAATGCAACTGCAACAATTAAGAGCAGCATAAATCTAGCTGAGAAAAGAATTTCAGGGCTTGAAGACTGGCTCTCTGAAATGAGACAGTCAGACAAAAAATTTATAAAAACAATCAAAAGACATGAACAAAACCTCTGAGACGTATGGGACTATGTCAAGAGGCCAAATCTATGAATCATTGGCATCTCTGAAAGGGACAGGGAGAAAGCCAACAACTTGGAAAACCTATTTCAGCATATTGTCCATGAAAACTTTTCCAACCTCACTAGAGAATCAAACACACTGAGGAGATACGGAGAGCTCCTGCAAGATTTTACACAAGAATACCATCTCCAAGACACATAATCCTCAGATTATCCAAGATCCAAATGAAAGAAAGAATGTTAAACGTGGCAAGAGAGAAAGGGCAAGTCACCTGCAAACAGAACCCCATCAGGCTAACAGTGAACCTCTTAGCTGAAACCCTACAAGCCAGAAGAGATTGGGGGACTATATTCGAAATTCTTAAAAGAAAAAAATCCTTCAACCAATAATTTCATATCCAGCCAAAGTATACTTCCTGAGTGAAGGAGAAATAAGATCCTTTTCAGACAAGCAAAAGTTGAGGGAGTTTGTTATCACCAGACCTGCCTTACAAGAGATCTTGAAAGGAGCGCTAAATATGGAAAGACCGCTACCAGCTAGTACAAAAATGCACTGAAATCCACAGACCACTGACAGTATGAAGCAACCACATGAACAAGCCAGCATAACAGTTGGCTAACAACACAACATCAGAATCAAATCCACAAATATCAACACTAACTTTACGTGGAAATGGGTTAAATACCCTTCACTAAAAAGGCACAGTGTGGCAAGGTGGATATAAAAGCAAGAACCAATCGTATGCTGTCTTCAAGAGACATGTCTAACACATAATGACACCCATAGGCTCAAAATAAAGGGATGGAGGAACATCTACCGAGCAAATGGAAAACAGAAGAAAAGCAGGGCTTGCAATCCTAATTTCAGACAAAACACATTTCAAACCAACAAAGATCAAAAAAGACAAAGAAGGGCATTAATAACGGTAAAGTGTTGAATTCAACAAGAAGACCTAACTATTCTGAATATATATGCACCCAGCACAGGAGCACCCAGGTTCATAAAGCAAGTTCTTAGACATCTACAAAGAGACATAGACTCCAACAAAATAATAGTAGGAGACTCTAATAATCCACTGACAATGTTAGATCATTGAGGGAGATAATTAACAAAGATATATGGGACATAAAGTCAACACTGGACCAACTGGGTCTGACAGACTGCTACATAATTCTCTCCCTGAAAACAACAGAATATGCATTCTTCTCATTGCCACGTGCCACATGCTCTGAAATCAACCTCATAATTGGATATAAAACAATCCTTAGCTAATGAAAAGAACTGAAATCATACCAAACATACTCTTGAACCACAATGCAATAAAAATTAGTGTTAAAAAGATATCAAATTAATGACCTAACATCACAGCTGAAAGAATTAGAGACGCAAGAATAAATCAACTTCATAGCTAGCAGAAGACAGGAAATAACCAACATCAGAGCTTCACTGAAGAAGGAAATTGAGACTCAGAAAATTATCCAAAAGTTCAACAAATCCAGTGGTTGATTTTTTGAAAAATGTAATAAGATAGATAGATCACTAGCTAGACTAATAGAGAAGAGAGATGATCCAAATAAACACTGTTAGAAATGATGAAAGGAGCCGGGCGCGGTGGCTCAAGCCTGTAATCCCAGCACTTTGGGAGGCTGAGACGGGCTGATCATGAGGTCAGGAGATCGAGACCATCCTGGCTAACACGGTGAAACCCCGTCTCTACTAAAAAATCCAAAAAGTAGCCGGGCGAGGTGGCGGCGCCTGTAGTCCCAGCTACCCGGGAGGCTGAGGCAGGAGAATGGTGTAAACCCGGGAGGCGGAGCTTGCAGTGAGCTGAGATCCGGCCACAGCACTCCAGCCTGGGTGACAGAGCAAGACTCAGTCTCAAAAAAAAAAAAAGAAATGATGAAAGGAATGTGACCATTGACCCCACAGAAATACAAGTAAAATGAGTAACTACTGCAAATGCTTCTATGCACACAAACTAAAAAACCTTCTTACAAGAGATAGGGAAATTTTTCTACAAATACACCCTCCCACAACTGAATCAAGAAGTAACTGAATGTTTTAACACACAAATGATGAGCTCCAAAATTGAATCAGAATAAATAAGCTACCAAAAAAAAAAAAAAAAAAAGCGCCCAGGACCTGATGGATTCACAGCCAAATTCAACCAGATGCACAAAAAAGAGCTGATACTATTTCTGCTGAAATGGGGCCAGCTGAAGTGCAAACTCCACGGGGTTTGCTGTCACTCTGCTAGCCATCTGTCCAGCAGGCCTCAGCTTCACAAACAGGAAAACAGAAGGAGTGCATCTACTCACGGGGCATCACGCTGCCCCCGCTCACAGCCACCACCTGCATCAAGGCAACGTGCAGGCGGGAGCTTGGTTCCAGGAGGTGTCTGTGAGCTTCTCTCCTGGGGTGGACCACTGCAGATGGCCTGTCCTTGCTTTCTCATCACCAGATCTCCGTTTTTGGTGCTGACGCAGAGGTCCAGACATAAAACTAACACGTTTTCACAAGAACGACAAAGAGGGAGGGTCCAGGCACATTTTTTCTTTCTGTATCACCCTGGAATGATGGGGAAATTTCCCCAAAAACCATGTGTACTGTGACTGCATGTATTGGGGTGAGTATATTAGACTAGGGGGCTGCAGATGGGTGGGGAAAATCTTTTATGGGAGGTATTCCTCTAAGCAATTCTTGACAAGTCTTTTCTCCTCCCTTCTGGAAGCTTCTGGCACTGGAGGTGGAGGCAAGGCATGTCAGCGGTGGAGGTCAAGACCACACGTGCTTGACACAGTGCGCAGAGCCTGGCTGGGCTGCGGGGGGGGGTGAGCATGTGCAGGAGGGCCCTTGGCTTGGGCCACTGAATGCCCCTTGCTGGCTAGTCAGCTGGGACCCCTGCCCCTCCCACTCACACGGTAGGCAAACTCTTCACAGATCCTGTGTGTGTCCTCAGGCACCATCATGGAGTAGCTCACGGTTCTGGGGTCTGTGAAGGTCTCAAGGTCTTTGCCACCTGGTATGATTTTGTCTCCAAAGAAATAAATGGCCTTATAACCATCATTTTTCACATGTTGCAGGCAATACCTCTTGTCCCATCCATCAGGAAAGACATCAAAGCTGATCTGGCCTCCTGTGAAAAACGTAAGACCTTTTCCTGCAAACTCCTTCCTTGATCTGCTACAAGTTTTTCTCTTATATTTTCTTTTTTATTGAATTTGTAGAACTCAATGCGTTCCTCTTGGTTGCAGCTTCTTCCAAATAGGGGACATGTTTAACATCCCATTTCAGAATTCAGTGAAAGTACCCCTCTTCTTCAGGAGTTTAATTTTTGCATTGTAGCCCAGACAGTAGTTGATTAAATCTTGGATTAGGACCTCACCCAGGTGACTTTGAATGCTCGTGACATTTACACGAGCATTTCCCATGTTTGTATGCTACCAAGCCATTTTATGGAAACGTGTAATCATATTTTTCAACCACATCATTTCCCAGTTGCTCCTGCACTTCCTCGAAGTCCAGCATGCCTACCTCTCCGATTTTGATCTTCTGCCTCACTTTTTGTAGGAAGTCATCCATTTCTTTGGTAATTTTCTGCTGCAGGGTGGTCAGGGTCCCATCAATGTCCAAAAGGCCGAGTGCTGGGCCGGGTGCTGCCATGTCCCCAGTTTCCAACTGCACCTTACAAGACTGGTTGGCACCAGCCCATGGTAATTTCTATCCCATCTTCTCTGCGTATGAATTTGATTATTCTAGGCACTTGATTTTAGTAGAATCATACAATATATTCCTTTTGTGTCTGGCTTATTTCATTAGGCATAATGTTTTCAGTGTCCATCCACATCATATCATGTATCAAAATTGTTTTTTAAAGATGGATGATGTACAACTGTTCTCAAGGCAGTCCACCCTTGATGATTTAGATGGACAAGAAATTCCTAAAACAAGTGAGCGTGCTCGGCCTAGGCTCTGTAAAATGCTCAGCATGGATATGTCCTCCTCATCAGCTGACAGTGGCAGTTTAGCATCAAGGTGCATGGAATAATGAATGGAATCGAATGGAATATGGAATGCAATATGGAATGGAATGGAATGGAATAGAATGGAATGGAAAGGAATGTAATATGGAATGGAGTGGAATATGCAATAGAATGTAATGGAATGGGACGGAACAAAATGGAATGGAATATGAAATGAAATGGAATGGAACAGAATGGAATGGAATGGAAGAGGTGATTTAATGACAGAACAAAGCATACACAGAATGGAATTCAAAATGGAATGGAATGGAAAATGGAATGCAATGGAATATGGAATGGAATGGAATATGTAATGGAATAGAATGGAATGGAATGGAAAGAAATGGAATGTGAAATGCAATGCAATACGGAATGGAATTCAATATGGAATGTAATGGAATGGAAGGGAACATGGAATGGATTGGAATATGGAATGGAATTGAATGGAATATGGAAGGGAATGCAATGGAATATGGAATGGAATGGAATGGAATGCCATATGGAATCGAATGGAATTTAATATAGACTAGAATGGAATATGGATCGGAATGTAATGCAATGGAATGGAATATGGAATGGAATAGAATGGATTGGAAAGTTATGCTATGGAATAAAATATGGAAGGGAATGGAATGGAATGGAATATGGAATGGGATGAAAAAAGAAATGGAACGGAATGGAACACAACGAAATATGAAAGGGAATGGAGTGGAACAGAAGGGAATAGAGTGGAATGCAAAGGCATATGGAATGGAATGGGATATGGAATGGAATGAAATATGAAATGGAATGGAACGGAACAGAAAGGAACAGAATGGAACAGAACGGAATATGGAATGTAATGGAATGGATTGGAATAGAATGGAATATGGAATGAATGGAATATGGAATGGAATGCAGTATGGAATGGAATGGAATATGTAATGGAATGGAATGGAACGGAATGGAAAGGAATGGAATGGAATGGAGCGGAAAATGGAATGGAATGGAATATGGAATGGAATGAAAAATGGAATGGAATGGAGTATAATGGAATATGCCATGGAATGGAATATGGAATGGAATGCAATGGAATGGAATATGCAATGCAATGGAATGGAATACGGAATGGAACGGAATATGAAACAGAATGTTGTGGAACGGATTGGAATGGAATGGAATGGGAAGGAATATGGAATGGAATGGTACATGTAATTAAATGGAATATGTAATGGAATGGAATATGGAATGGAATGTAATATGGAATAGATTGGAATATGGAATGGAATGGAACATGGAATATAATGGAATATGAAATCAAAAGGAATATGCAATGGATTGGAATATGAAAAGAAATGGATTGGAACGGAATATGGAACAGAATGGAATATGTAATGGTATGGAATATAGAATGGAATGGAAGGAAAATGAAATGGAATGGAATGGAGTGGAATATGGAATGGAATAGAGAATGGAATGGAATGCAATGGAAGAGAATGGAATGGAATATGGAATGGAATGGAAAATGGAAAGGAATGCAATATGGAATGGAATTGAATATGGAATGGAATGGAATGGAATATGGAACGGAATGGAAAGGAACGGAATGGAATGGAATACGGAATGGAATGGAATACGGTATGGAATGGAATATGGAGTGGAATATAATACGAAATGGAATGGAATGGAATATGGAATGGAATGGAATGGAATATGGAATGGAATACGGAAAACAATTGAATGGAATGGAATATGGAATGGAATGGAAAGGATATGGAATTGAATGGAATATGGTATGAACAGGAAAATGGAGAAGAATGGAATATGGAATGGAATGGAATATGGAATGAAATGGAATATGGAATGGAATGGAATATGCAATGGAATGGAATATGGAATGGAATGAAATGGTTTATGGAACAGAATGGAATAAAACATGGAATGAAATGGAATGGAATGGAATACAGAATCATATATGGAATGGAATGGAATGGAAAAAAATGGAATGGAATGGACTGAAAACGAATAAGGGAGAGAAAGGAGTATGGAAAGGAATGGAATATGGAATGGTATGGAATGGAATGGAATATGGAATGGAATGGAATATGGAAAGGATTGCAATGGAATGTAATGGAAAACGGAATGGAGTGGAATATGAAAAGGAGTGGAATATGGAATGGAATAGAATCGAATGGAATATGGAATGGAATATGGAAGAGAAAGAATTGGAATGGAATGGAATGAAATACGGAATGTAACAGGATGGAATGGAATGAAATGGAATATGGAATGGAATGGAATGGAAAGGAATGGAATGCATTGGAATGGAATGAATAGCAATATGGAATGGAATGCAATGGAATATGGAATGGAATGGAACGGAATATGGAATGGAATGGAATATGGAATGGAATATGGAATGGAATGGAATGTGGAATGGAATGGAATGGAATGGAATATGGAATAAAATGCGATATGGAATTGAATGGAATGGAACGGAACCGAATGCAACCTAACGGAATATGGAATGGAACTGGAATGTAATATGGAATGGAAAGAAATATGGAATGGAATGGAATGCAACGCAATGGAATGCAAAGGAATGGAACATTAAATGGAATGGAATGGAAAAGAATGGAGTGGAATATGGAAAGGAATGGAATGGAAAATGAAATGGAATGGAATATGAAATGGAATGGAATGAAATGGAATACGGAATGGATTTGAATATGGAATGTGATGGAATGGAATGGAATGGAATATGGAATGGAATGGAACGGAATGGGATGGAATGGAATATGGAATGGAATATGGTATGGAACGGAATATACTGGATTGGAATGAAATGGAATATGGAGTAGAATGGAATATGGAACAGAATGGAATGGAATTGATTGGAATGGAATATGGAATGGAATGGAATGCAAAGGAATATGGAATGGAATGGAACGGAATATTGAATGGAAATGAATATAGAATAGGATTCAATGGAATGGAATGGAACGGAATATGGAACAGAATGGAACGCAATAGAATAGAATGGATTGGAATGTGGAATGGAATGGAATGGAATGCAATGGAATGGAATGGAATATGTAACGGAATGAAATGGAAAGGAATGGAATGGAATGGAATATGCAATGCAATGGAATGCAATTTGGAATGGAATGGAATATGGAATGGAATGGAAAAAGGAGTGGAATGGAATATGGAATGGAATGGAACAGAAAGGAAGGGAATGGAATGGAAACGAATATGGAATGGAATGGAACAGAAGGGAAGGGAATGGAATGGAAACGAATATGGAATGGAATGGAATGGAAACGAATATGGAATTGAATGGAATATGGAATGGAATGGAATAGGGAATGGAATGGTATAGGGAATGGAATGGAATGGAATGGAACATGAAATGGAATGTAGAGGAATATGAAATGGAATGGAATATTGAATGGGATTCAATGGAATGGAATGGAATGCAATATGGAACAGAATGGAATGTAATGGAATAGAATGGAATGGAATATGGAATGGAATGGAACGGAATGGAATGGAATGGAATGGAATATGGAATGGAATGGAACAAGGAAAGGAATAGAATATGGAATGGAAGGGAATGGAATGGAATATGGAATGGACTGGAAAGGAATGTGGAACGGAATGAAATGCAACGGAATGGAATGGAATGGAATATGCAATGCAATGGAATGGAATAGGGAATGGAATGGAATATGGAATGGAATGGAATATGCAATGTAATGGAATACGAAATGGAATTGAATATGGAATGGAATGGAATGGATTGGAATGGAATATGAAAAGTAATGGAATATGTAATGGAATGGAATATAGAATGGAAATCAATGGAATGGAATGGAATATGGAATGAAATGGAATAGGAAACGCAATGTAGTGGAATATAATGGAATATGGAATGGAATTGAATGGAATATGGAATGAATCGGAATGGAATGGAATGGAATGAAATAAGGAATGGAACGGAATGGAATGGAATACGGAATGGAATGGAATGGAATGGAATGGAATATGGAATTGAACGGAAAGGAACGAAACGGAACTGAATGGAACGGAACGGAATATGGAGTGGAATGGCACTGAATTGAATGAAAGGGAATGGAAAGGAATATAAAATGGAATGGAATACGGAATGGAATGGAATATGGAAGGGAAAGGAATATGGAATGGAATAGAATGGAAATGAATTGAATGGAATGGAATGGAACATGGAATGGAATAGAATATGGAAAGGAATGGAATGGAATGAAATGGAATGGAATGGAATAAGAAATGGAATGGCGTGGAATGGAATATGGAATGGAAAGGAATGGAATGGAATGCAATGGAATATGGAAAGGAATGGAATGGAATGCAATAGGGAATAGAATGGAATGGAATGAAATGGAATGGAATATGCAATCGAATGCAATGTAATATGGAATGTATTGGAATGGAAAATGGAATGGAATGGAATATCGAATGGAATGACATATTGAACCGAATAGAATAGCATGGAATGGTATATGTAATGGAAAGAATTATGAAATGGAAAGTAGAATGGAATGGAATATGGAATGGAATGGAATTGAAAGGAATGTAACATAACGGAATGTAACAGAATATGAAATGGAATGGAATGGAGTGGAATGGAATGGAATGAAATGGAATGGAATGGAATGAAATACGGACTGGAGTTGAATATGGAATGGAATATAGAATGGAATGAAATATGCAATGGAATGAAATGGAACGGAACAGAACGGAGTGGAATGGAATATGAAATGGAGTGAAAGGGAATGGAATTAAAGGGAATGGAATATGGAATGTAGTGGAATGCAATGGAAATCAACGTGGAATGAAATGCTATGCAGTAGAATGGAATGGAATGGATTTTGGAATGGAAAGGAATGTAATATGGAATGGAATGGAATATGGAATGAAATGGAATATGATATGGAATGGAATATGGAATGGAAAGGAATATGGAATGGAATGGATTATGGAATGGAATGGATTGGAATATGGAGTGGAATGGAATGTAATTTGGAATGGGATGGGATGGAATGGAATATGGAATGGAATATGGAATGGAATGGAATGGAAGAGAATGGAATGGAATGGAATTGAATGGAATATAGAATGGAATGGAATGTAATACGGAAAGGAATGGAATGGAATGGAAGATGGAATAGAATAGAATGGAACGGAATGGAATGCAATGGAATGAAATATGGAATCGAAAGGAATATGGAATGGAATGAATGGAATGGAATGGAATGGAATGGAATGGAATGGAATATGGAATGGAATGGAATGGAATGGAATGGAATGGAATGGAATGGAATATGGAATGGAATGGAATGGAATGGAATGGAATATGGAATGGAATGGAATGGAATGGAATAATGGAATATGGAATGGAATGGAATAAGGAATGAAATGGAATGGAATGGATTATGAAATGGAATGGAATGGAATGTGGAATGGAATGGAAAGGAATATGGAATGGAATGGAATGGAAGGGAATTGAATGGAAAGGAATGGAAAATGCAATGGAAAGGAATGGAATATGGAATGGAATGGAATATGGAACTGAATGGACGGAATGAAATGTGGAATGCAATGGAATCGATTATGGAATGGAATGGGAAGTAATATGGAATGGAATCGGATATGGAATGGAATGGAATGTGGAAGAGAATGGAATGGAACGGATTGGAATGGAATGGAGTATGGAATGGAATGGAATGGAATGCAAAGGAATATGAAATAGATTTGTATATTTAATGGAATGGAATAAATTGGAATATGGAATGCAATGGAATATGGAATGGAATGGAATATGGAATGGAATGGAATGCGGAATGGAATGGAATGGAATGGAATGGAATGGATGGAATGGAATATGGAATGAAATGGAATAAGGATTGGCATGAAATTAGAAAATAAGGAATGGAATGGAATGGAATATGTAATGAAACGGAATGAAATGTGGAATTGAATGGAATATGGAATGGAATGGAATATGGAATGGAATGGAATACGGTATTGAATGGAATATGGAATGGAATGGAATGTGGAATGGAATGAAGTACAATGGTATGGAATGGAATGGAATATGGAATTGAATGGATTATGGAATGGAACAGAAAGGAACGGAAGGGAAATAAATATGAAATGAAATGGAATGGAATGGAAGGCAATGGAATGGAATCGAAAGGAATATGGAATGGAATGGAATATGGAATGGAATGGAATATGGAATGAAATGGAATCGAATGGAATGGAATATCGAATGGAATGGAATGAAAGTGAATGGAATAGAAAGGAATGGAATATGGAATGGAATAGAAATGAATGGAATATGGACTGGAATGGAATGGAATGGAATGGAATGGAATGGAATGGAACATGGAATGGAATGAAATGGAATGCAATGGAATGGAATGGAATATGGAATCAAGTGGAATGGAATGGAACGGAATATGGAAAGGAATGGAATATGCAATGGAATGGAATGGAATGGAATGGAATGGAATGGAATGGAATGGAATATTGAATGAAATGGAATATGGAACCGAATTTAATATGGAATGAAATGGAATGGAATGGAATGGAATGGAATGGAATGGAATGGAATATGGAATGGAATGGAATGGAATATTGAATGGAATGGAATATAATGGAATGCAATGGAATATGGAATGGAATGAAATGGAATTCAATGGAATGGAATGGAATATGGAATGGAATGGAATATGGAATGAAATATGGAATGGAATGGAATGATGGAATGGAATGGAATGGAATGGAATGGAATATGCAATGGAATGGAATAGGGAATGGAATGGAATGGAAAGTGGAATGGAATGGAATAGAAGAAAATGGAATGTATTAGATTATGGAATGGAACGGAATGGAATGAAAAATGGAATGAAATGAAATGGAATTGAGTGGAATAAGTAATGGAGTGGAATATAGAATGGAATGAAATGGAACGAAATTGAATGGGGTAATGGAATGGAATATGGAATGGAATGATGAACATGGAATGGAATGGAATGGAATGGAATGGAATGTGATATGGAAAGGAATCGAATAGGAAATGGAATGAAATGGAAAGGAATGGAATGGAATATGGAATGGCATGGAATGTAATAGAATGGAGTTAGGAATGGAGTTAAATGGAATGGAATATGGAGTAGAATAGAAAGGAATGGAATGGAATTGAATGGAATGGCATATGGAATGGAATGGAATATGGAATTGAATGAAGTGAAACGGAATGGAAAGCAATGGAACGGAACGCAAAATGGAATGGAATTGAATGGAATGGCATATGGAATGGAATGGAATATGGAATTGAATGGAGTGAAACGGAATGGAACGCAATGGAACGTAAGGGAATATGGAATGGAATGGAATGGAATGGAATAAGGAATGGAATGGAATAGGGAACGGAAAGGAAAAAGGAATGGAATGGGAATGGAATGGAATGGAATGGAGAGGAATGGGATACAAAATGCATTGGAATGAATGGAATGGAATGGAATATGGAAAGAAATGGAATGGAATATGGAAAGGAATGCAATATGGAATGTAATGGAATGGAAAGGAATATGGAATCGAATGGAATACAGAATGGAATGATATGGAATATAGAATGGAATGGATTATGGAATGGAATGAAATGGAACGAAAATGAATGGAACGGAATGGAACGGAATAGGGAATGGCATGGAATATGGAATGGAATGCAATACGGAATGGAATGGCATATGAAATGGAATGGAGTATGGAATGGAATGAAATGGAATGGAATATGGAATGGAATGGAATAGGGAATGAAATGGAATATGAAATGGAATGGAAAATGGAATTGAATGGAATGGAATATGGAATGGAGTTGAATATGGAATTTAATGGAATGCAATATGGAATGCAATGGAATGGAATAAAATACGGAATGAAATGGAAAAAGGATTGGATTGCAATGGAATGGAATGGAATGGAATGGAATGGAATGGAATGGAATGGAATGAATATGGAATGGAATGGAATGGAATAGAGAGGAATGTAATATGGAATGGAATGGAATGGAATATGGAATGGAACGGAATGGAATACGAAATGGAAAGGGATATGGAATGAAATGGAATGGAATAGAATGGAATACGGAATGGAATGGAATATTGAACGTAATGGAAAGGAATGCAGTGGAAAAGAATGGAATATGATATGGAATGGAATATGGAATGGAACAGAACGGAACGCAATGCAGTGAAATATGAGATGAAAAGTAATGGAATGGAAGGTAACGGAATGGAATGGAAAGCAATATGGAATGGATTGGAATATGGAATGCAATGGAATATGGAAAGAAAAGGAATTGAATGGAATGGAATGGAATATTGAATGGATTGGGATGGAATGGAATGGAGAGGAATGGAATGAAATATGGAATGGAATAGAATGGATTGGAATCTGGAATGGAATAGAATGGAATGGAATATGGAATGGAATGGAAAATGGAATGGAAAGTGGAATGGTAAGGAATGGAATAGAATGGAATGGAATGGAATATGCAATGGAACGGAGTGGAATGAAATATGGAATGAAATGTAATGGATGCAGTGGAATATGTAACGGAATGGAATATAGAACAGAATGAAATGGAACAAAATTGAGTAGAACGGAATGGAATCGTATATGGAATGGAATGGAATATGGAAAGGAATGGAATGGGATATGGAATGGAATTGAATAGGAAATGGAATGGAATGGAATGGAATGGAATGGAATATGGAAGGGAGTGGAATGGAATATGGAATGGAATGAAATGGAAAGGAATGGAAAATGGAATGGAGAGGAATGGTATATAAAATGCAATTGAATGAAGGTAGTGGGAAGGAATATGGAATCCAATGGAATGGAAAATGGAATGGAATGGAATATGGAATGGAATGGAATGGAATGGAATGGAATATGGAATGGAATGGAACATGGAATGGAATGGAATGGAATATAGAATGGAATGGATTATGGAACGTAATGAAATGGAACGATAATGAACAGAATGGAATGGAATGGAATGGAATATGGAATGCAATGGAATTCGAAATGGAATGGAATACGGAATGGAATGGAAAAAGGAATGGAATGGAATATGGAAGTCAATGGAATAAGCAATGGAATGGAATATGGAATTGAAAGGAACGGAATGGAATATGGAATGGAATGAAATATGGAATGGAATGGAATGGAATGTGAAATGGCATGGAATGGAATAGAATGTAATGCAATGGAATATGGAATGGAAAAGAAAGGAATGGAATATGTAAAAGAAATGGAATGGAATGGAATACGGAATGGAATGAAATATGGAATGGAATGGAATGGAATGCGATTTGAAATGAAGTGGAAGAAGGACTGGAATGCAATGGAATGGAATGGAAGGGAATGGAATATGGAATAGAATGGAATGGTATGGAATTGAATTGAATGGAATGGAATATAAAATGGAATGGAATGGAATGGAATGGAATATTTAATGGAATGGAACGGAGTAAGGAGTGGAATGGAGTATGAAATGCAATTGAATATGGAATATAATAGAATGGAATGGAATGGAATGGAATAAGGAATGGAATTGAATGGAGTGGAATATGGAATGGAATGAAATGGAATGGAATATGGAATGGAATGGAAAGGAATGGAATGGAATGGAATGGAATATGGAAGAGAATGGAATGGAATGTAATCTGGAATGGAATATAATGGAATGGAATGGAATGGAATATGGAATGGAATGGAATGGGAAATGGAAAGGAATGGAAAGAAATGGAAAGAAATGGAATATGGAATGGAATGGAATGGAAAAAGAATGGAGTGCAATGGAATGGAATATAGATTGCAATGGAGTGGAATGGAATGGAATGGAATATGGAATGGAATGGAATGGAACGGAATATAGAATGGAATGGAAGGGATAATGGAATGGAATGGAAAATGGAATGAAATGGAATGGAATGGAAAGAAAAGTGATAGCATGGAATGGAATGGAATATGGAGTGGAATGGAATCAAATGGAATGGAATGGAATGTGGAATGGAATGGAATGGAATGGAATATGGAATGGAATGGAAGGGATAATGGAATGGATTGGAAAATGGAATGAAATGGAAAGGAATGGAAAGAAAAGGGATGGAATGGAATGGAATATCAATGGACTGGAATAAGGAATGGAATGGAATATGGAATGGAATAGAAGGCAATGGAAAGGAATAGAATGGAATGAAATAAGGAATAGAATGGAATGGATTATGTAATACAATGTAATGTAATGGAATGGAATATGGAATGGAATAATAAATGAAATTGAATGTAATGGATCAGAACGGAACGGAATGGAACGAGACGGAATATTAAATGCAATGGAATGGAATGGAATGGAATGGAATGGAATGGAATGGAATGGAATGGAATGGAATGCAAAGGAATATGCAATGGAACGGAATAAGGAATGGAATGGAATGTGAAATGGAAAGGAATATGAAATGGAATGGTATGGTATGGAAGAGAATGGAAAGGAATGGAATATAAAACGGAAGGAATGGAATGGAATAAGGAATGGAATGCAATAGGGAATTGAATGGAATGGACCAGAACGAAACGGAATGGAATGGAGCAGAATATGGATTGGAATGGAATGGAATGAAACAGAATATGGAATGGAATGCAATGTGCAATGGAATGGAATATGGAATGGAAAAGGGTATGGAATGGAATGGAATGGAACGGAAAGGAATAGAATATAAAATGAGATTGTATGGAATGGAATGGAATGGAAAGGAGTGTGGAAAGGAATCGAATGGAATAGGTAAAAAAATTGAATATGGAATGTAATAGAATGGAATATGGAATGGAATGGAAAGGGAGATGGAATGGAATGGAACATGGAATGGAATGGAAAGGATGGAAATGGAATGGACTATGGAAAGAATAGAATGGAATATAAAACGGATGAATATGGAACGGAATGCAATGGAGGGAATGAAATGGAATATGGAATGGAATATGGAATGGAATGAAATGTAAAATAATGGAATGGAATGGAATATGGAAAAGAAGGAATGTGGAAGGGAATGGAATGGAATGGAAGGAAGTGGAATATGGAATGGAATAGAATGGAATGGAATGGAATATGGAATGGAATGGTATGGAATGGAATGGAATGGAATGGAATGGAATGGAATGGAATGGAATGGAAAAGCAATGGAATAGAATGGAATGGTACATGGAATGGAATGAACTGGAAAGGAATGGAGTGGAATATAGAATGGAATTGAATGGAATGGAATAGAATGGAATAGATGGAATGGAATATGGAACGGAATGGATCAAATGGAATGAAATGGAATAGGGAGTGGAATAGATTGAATGCAAAGGAATGGAATGGAATATGGAATGGAATGGAATATGGAACGGAATGGAAGGTAAGAGAGTAAAATGGAATGGAATGGAACGGAATGGAATGGAATGGAATGGAATATGGAACAAATGGAATATGGAATGGAATGGAATATGGAATGGTATGGGAAGCAAGGATATGGAATGGAATGGAATGGAATATGCAATGGAATGGAATATGGAATGGAATACAATGGAAAGGAATATGGAATGGAAGGGAAGGAATAGGAATATGGAATGGAAATAGGAATGGAATGGAATATGGAAGGAACGAAACGGAACGGAATAGGAACAAAAAGGGAAATGGAATGGAATGGAAGGGAAGGCAAGGAATGGAATGGAAAGGAATATGGAATGGAATGGATATGTAACGGAATGAAACATGGAATGGAATGGAATGGAATATGAAATGGACTGGAATGGAATATGGAACGGAATGGATGGAAAAGAATGGAAATGGAATATGGATGGAATGGAAAGGAATATGGATGGAACGGAATGTGAAATGGAATAGAATGCAATGGAAAGTAATGGAATGAAATATGGAATACAATGGAATGCGGAAGGAATAGAATGGAACGTAAAGAAATGATTGGAATATGGAATGATGAATAGGAATGGAAGGATGGAAATGATGGAAATGGATGGAATCGAATGGATATGGAATGGAATGGAATGGAATATGAAGTGGATGGAATATGGAATGAAATGGAATGGAATGAAAGGATGGATGGAGGGAATGAAAGGAATGGAAAGGGATAGGAATGGAATGGAATATGTAATGAAATGAAATGGATGGAAGGGATGAATGGAATAGGGGAATGGAATAGAAGGAAAAATGGAATGGAATGGAATGGAATAAAATGGAAGGAATGGGAATGGAATAAAATGGAATGGAATGGAATGGAATATTGAATGGAATGGAAAATGGAACGGAATAAAATGGAATGGAATGGAATGGAATGGAATATTGAATGAATGGAAAAATGGAATCGGGATGAAATGGAACGAATTGAATGGAATGGCATGGAATGGAATATGAAATGGAATGGAATATCGAATGGAATGGAATATGGAATGGAATGGAATATGGAATGGAAAGGAATATGGAATGATCTGGAATGGAATGAAATGGAATGGAATGGAATAAAAATGGAATGGAATGGAATACAGAATGGAATGAACGGAAAGGAAAGGACAGAATGGAATATGGAACGAATGAATGGAAAGGAATATGGAATGGAATGGAAATGTAATGAATGGAATATGAAATGGCATGGAATGGAATGGAATGTGGAATGGAATGGAATAGAAGGAAATGGAATGGGAATTGAATGGAATAAAATGGAATGGAATGGAATGGAATGGAATGGAATGGAATGGAATGGAATGGAATGAATGGATATGAATGGAATGGAATAATTGAATGAATGGAATGAAACGGAATGAAATGGAACGATATTGAATGGTGCATGGAATGGAATATGAAAATGGAGGAATATCGATGGAATGGAATATGGAATGGAATGGAATGGAATGGAAAGGAATGTGGAATGATTGGAATGGAATGAATGGAATGGAATGGAATATAAAATGGAATGGAATGGATAAGAATGGATGGAACGGAAAACGAAAGGAACGAATGGAATATGGAATGAAATGGAATGGAACGGAAGGGAATGAAATGGAATGGAAAGGAATATGGAATGGAATGGAATATGTAATGAAATGGGAATATGAAATGGCATGGAATGAATGGAATGGAAATGTGGAATGGAATGGAGTAGAAGGAAATGGAATGGAATGGAATGGAATGGAATGGAATGGAATGGAAAAATGGAACGGAATGAAATGGAAAACATATTGAATGGAGTAGTTGCATGGAATGGATATGGAATGGATGGAATATCGAATGGAGGATAGGAATGGAATGGTAATGATGGAATGGAATATGGATGGAATGGAAGGAATATGGAATGATCTGGAATGGAATGAAATGGAATGGAATGGAATATAAAGTGGAATGGAATGGAATACAGAATGGAATGGAACGGAAAGGAAAGAAACAGAATGGAATATGGAATGAAATGGAATGGAACGGAAGGGAATGAAATGGAATGGAAAGCAATATGGAATCGAATGGAATATGTAATGAAATGGAATACGAAATGGCATGGAATGGAATGGAATGGAATGGAATGTGGAATGGAATGGAGTAGAAGGAAATGGAATGGAATGAAATGGAATAAAATGGAATGCAATGGAATGGAATGGAATGGAATGGAATGGAATGGAATGGAATGGAATGGAATGGAAAGGAATATTGAATGGAATGGAAAATGGAACGGAATGAAATGGAATGATATTGAATGGAGTTGCATGGAGTGGAATATGAAATGGAACGGAATATCGAATGGAATGGAATGGAATGCAATGGAATGGAATGGAATGGAATATGGAATGCAAAGGAATGGATTGGAATGGGTTGGAATGGAAAATGGAATGGAGTGTAGTTGAATATGGAAAAAAATGGAATGGAATGGAATGTGAAATGAATCGGAATATGGATTGGAATGGAAAATGGAATGCAATGCATTGCAGTATGGAATGGAATGGAAATAAATGGAATAGAATGGAATGGAATATGGAATGGAATGGAATGGAAATAAATGGAATGGAATATGGAATGGAATGGAATGGAATAACAATAGAATGGAAGGGGATGTAATGCACTGCAGTTCGGAATGGAGTGGAAAGGATATGGAAAATGGAATATGGAATGGAATGGAATGGAATGGAATGGAATGGAATGCAATTGGATGGAATATGGAGCGAAATGGAATCCAATAGAATGCAATACGTAATGAATGGAATGGTATATGGAACGCAACGGAATGCAATAGAATAGAATGGAATGGAATATAGAATGGAATGGAATGGAATGGAATGGAATGGAATGGAATGGAATGGAATGGAATGAATGGATATGGAATGGAAGGAATGGTATGGAATGCAATGAAAATGAAATAGAATGGAATGAAATATGGAATGGAACGGAATGTGGAATGGAACGGAATGAATGGAATGGAAGTGAACCGAATGAAATATGAAATGGAATGGTATGGACCGGAAGGGAATGGAATGGAATGGAAAGGAATATGGAATGGAATGGAATATGGATGGAATGGATATGGTTGGAATGGAAATGGAGTGGAATGGAATATGGAATGGAATATGGAATACGGAATGGGATGGAATGGAATGGAATGGAATGCAATGGAGTATGGGAAAGGAATGGAAATGGAAAGGAATGTAATATGGAAGGAATGGAATGGAATGGAATGGAATGGAATGGAATACGGAAGGGAACGAAATGGAAAGTAATGGAAAGCAATGGAATATTTAATGGAATGACGTTTATTTTTGAATGGAATTGAATATAGATAGAATGGAAATGGAATGGAATGAATATGGAATGGAATGGAATGGAATGGAATATGGCATGGAATAGAATGGATTGGAATGGAATGGATGGAATAAGGAGTGGAATGGAATGGAATGATATGAATGGAATGGAATATGGAATGGAATGGAATATGGATGGAATAGAAATATGAAATGGAATGGAATGGAATGAAACGGCATGGAATGGAATACGGAATGTGTTGGTTACGAATGTATTGGAACATGGAATAGAATGGATATGGAATGGAATGGAATGGAAGGGAATATGGAATGGAAATGTAATGGAATGCAATATGAATGGAATGGAATGGAATATGGAATGGAATGGAATGGAATATGGCATGAATAGGAATAAAAAATGAAATAGAGTGGAATTTAATCGAATTAATTAGGAAATGGAATGGAATGGAATATGGATGAAATGGAAGGGGAACGGAATGAAATGGATATGGAATGGAATGGAATATGCAATGGAATGGAATGAAAGAAATGGAATGGAATGTGGAATGGAATATAATGGAATGGAATGAATGGAATATGGAATGCAATACAATGGAATGGAATGGAATACGGAATGGAATAGAGGATGGGAAGGAATATGGAGTGGAATGGAAAGGAAAGGAAATGGAATGAAATTACAATGGAATGGAATATGGAATGGAAAGGAAATTGGAATGGAGTAGAATATGGAGTGGATGGAATATGGAATGAAGGAATATGGAATGTAATGCAATGGAATGGAACGGATATGCAAGGGAATGGAATGGATGGAATATGATATGAAATAGATTATGGAACGGAAATGGAATATGGAATGGAATGGAATTGGAATGGAATAGGAATAGAATGGAATGGAACAAATGTAATATGGACTGGAGTTGAATATGCAATGTAATGGAATGGAATGGAATATGGATTGGAATAGAATGGAACAGAAGGGAATGGAGAGGAAGGGAACAGAATATGGAATGAATGAAAGGGAACGCAGTAGACTGGAATGCAAGGAACATGCAATGGAATGGAATGTGTCATGGAATGGAATGCATGTGGAATATGGAAAGGAATGGAATATGGAGTGCTATGGAATGGAAGGAATGGAATGGAAGAGAAAATGGAATGGAATGGAATGGAATTTGTAATGGAACGGAATATGGAATGGAATGAAATGTAACGAAATGGATGGAAAGGAATATTCAATTGAATGGAATACGGAATGGAGTGGAATGGAATGGAATGGAATGGATATGAAAAGGATGGAGACAAAATAGAAAGGAATATGAAATGCAATGTAATAGGAATGGAATGAGATGGAATGGAATGGAATTTGGGAATGGAAAGGAATGGAAATGGAATGAATGAATGGAATGGAATATGGGATGTAATGAAATATGGGGAATGGAATTGAATAAAATGAAAATATGGAATGGAATGGAATTAATGGAATATGGATGGAATGGAATTTTGAATGGAATGGAATGGAATGGAATGGAATGGAATGGAAGGAATATGGAATGGAATGGAATGATGAAATAGGAATGGATGGAATTAGAGTGGTATGGAATATGGAATGGAAGGATGGTATATTGAATGGAATGAAAAAGAAATGGAATATGAAATTCAATGGAATGAAATGGACGCAATGGAATATGGAATGGAATGGAATAAATATTGAAAGTAATGGAATATGGATGGAATGAAATGATGGAATTGAACACGGAATGGAATGGAATACGCAATGGAATGGAATATGGAATGGTTGCAATGAAAGGATATGGAATGAAGGGAATTGGAATAGAATTCAATATGAAGTGGAATGGATATGGAATGGAATCTGATGGAATGGAATGGAATGGAATGCTGGGATATGGAATGGATGGAATAGAATATGGAATGGAGTGGAATATGGAATGGAATGGAACTGGAGGGATATGAATGGAATGGATTTGGAATGAAGGATGGAATGAAATGGAATATGGAATGGAATGAAATGTTGAATGGAATGGAATAAAATGAAATATGGAATGGAATGGAATCAATGGAATATGGAAAGGAACGGAATTTGAATTGAATGAATGGATGGAAAGGAATATGGAATGGAATGAAATATGGAATGGAATGCAATAAAATGAAATATGGAATGGAATGAAATATGGAATGGAATGGAATGGTATTGGAATGGAATGGATTGAAATGGAATACGGAACGGAATGAAGAGAGGGAACGGAATATGGAATGAAGGGAATAATGGAATGGATGGGCTATGGAATGGAATGGATTGGAATGGAATATGCAATGCATGGAATGGAATATGGAATGGATTGAATGGAATATAGATTGGAACGGAATATGGAATGGAAAGGAATGGACAAAAGTGATTGTGTGAAGGGAACGGAATACGAAATCGAAAGGAAGGGAAAGAAATAGGGTGGAATGCAAAGGATATACAATGAAATGGAATATGGCATGGATGGAAAGCAATGGAATGTGGATGGCATGGATTGTGGAATGGCATAGAATATTGGTATGAATGGATTGGAATGGAATGAATTGGAATGGAATGGATGGAAATAAATGGAATGGATGCCAGGAATTTGTAATGGAAAGGAATATGTAACGGAATGAAATGGAACGAAGGGAAGTAATGGAAAGGAAGGAATATTCCATGGAATGGTATATGGATGGAAGGGAAAGGATATGGAATGGAATGGATATGGATAGGAATGGAATGAAATAGATGGAATATGGAATTTAATGGGGGATGGAATGGAGTGGAGTGAATGCAAGGGATATGGAATGGAATGGAATAGAATATGGATGGAGTGGAATATGGATGGAGTGGAATATAGAATGGAAATGGAATGGAATGGAATGGAATGGAAGGAATGGAATGGAATGAATAGGGAATGCATTGGATATGGAATGGACGGAATGGAATGGAACGGAACTGAACCGAACGAAATATGAAATGGAAAGGTATGGAATGGAGGGGAATGGAATGGAATGGAAAGCAATATGGAATGGAATGGAATATGGAATGGAGGAATGGAATGGAATGAAATATGGACGGAACGGAATGGAAAGGAATGGAATATGGAATGGAATGGAATTTAATATCGAACGGATGGAATACGGAATGGAACGAAATGGAAAGGAATGGAATGTAAAGGAATACAGAATGGAGTGATTGAATGGAAATGGATGGAATATAGAATGGAATGGAATATGGAATGCAATGGAATATGGAATGGAGGAATATGGAATGGAATGGGATGGATTGGAATATGGAATGTAATGGAATAGGAAATGGAATGGAATATGGAATGGAATGGCATAGGTAACGGAATGGAATAAGGAAATCAATGGAAATGTAACGAAATGGAATACGGAATGGATGGAATATGGAATGGGAATGGAATGGAATTGAAACGGCATATGGAATGAAATGGGACAAGGAATGCAATGGATGGGATGGATTGGAATAGGGATGGAATGGAATGGAATATGGAATGGAATGGAATGGGGAATGACATGGAATAGAATATGGAATGGAATGGAACGGAATATGGAATGGAATAGAACGGAGTGGAATGGGATGGAGTGGAAAGAAATAAGCAATGAAGTGGAATGGAAATGAATGAAATGGAATGGAATATGGAATGGAATGGAATGAATGGACTGGAATGGAAATGGAAAAGGAATGGAAAGGTACATGGAATGGAAAGGAACGTAACGGGATGGAATGGAAGGGAATGGAATATAAAAATGGAATGGAATGAAATGGAATGAATGGAATATGGAATGGGGATGGAATATGGAAGAAAGTATTGGAATATTGGAATGAGGAATATTGGAATGGAAAGGAATAGAAAGGAATGGAATGGAATGGAATATGGAACGGAAGGGAAGGAAATGGAATGGAATCATGGAATGGAATACGGAATGGAATGGAATGGAATAGAATGAAATGGAATTGCAAAGGCATATGGAATGGAAGAATATGGAATGGAAAACAATGAAATGGAATTGGAAGGGAATGGAAAATTAATGCAATTCTGTATGGAATGGAACGGAACGGAAATGACGGAACGAAACATGAAAGGGAATGGAATGGAACGAATGGAATGGAGTGGATAAATTAAATAGATATGGAAAGGAATGGAATGGAATGGAATTTGGAAAGTAATGGAATGGAATGGATATGGAATGGAATGGAATGGGAATGCAATGGAACATGGAAAGGAATGAAATGGAATTTGGAATGGAATGGAAAGGAATATGGAATGCATGGATATGGAATGGAACGGAAGGAAGTGAATGGATGAAATATGAAATAGAATGCAATTGAACAGGAATGGAATGGAAAGAATGGAAAGGAATATGAAATGTAATGGAATATGGAATGGAATGAATGGAATATGGAATGGACGGAATGGGATTGAATGGGATATGAATGGAATGGAATATGGAATGCAACGGATATGGAACGGAAAGGAATGGGAGGGATGGAATATGGAATGGAATGGAATGGAATGGAATGGAATAGGAATGGAATGGAATGGAATGGAATGGAGGAATATGGATTCAATCGAATGAAATATGGAATGGAATGGAATATGGAACGGAATGGAATGGAAGGAATATGGAATAACGGAATGGAGTATGGAAAGAATAGAATGGAATATGGAATGGAGTGGAATATGATGGAATTGAATAGTAGAGAATGGAAAGGAATATGGAAGGGATTGGGATGGAGTGGAATGAATGTAACATGCCATGGAATGGAATATGGATGGAATGGAATATGAAAAGAATGGAATTGGAATAGAATGGAATATGGATTGAAATGGAATACGAAAGGATTGGAGTGGAATGAATGGAATGTGGAAGGAATGGAAGCAATAGATGGAAGGAATGGAAGGAATGGAATTGAATGGATTGGATGGAAAATGGAACGGAATTGAAATGGAAGGAAATGATGAAAGGAATGGAGGATATGCAGGAATGGACATGGAAGGAATGGAATGGAATGCAATGGAAGGAATGGAATGGAAGGAATAAGAACGCAATGGGAATGGAAATGGAATGGAATGGAATGGGAATGGCATGGAATGGAAATGCAATGGAGGGCAATTGAATATGGAAAAAAAATGGAATGGAATGGAAATGAGAATGGAATGAATGGAATAGAATAGAATATGGAATGGAAGCATTGAAAGAAATGGAAAGGAATATGGAATGGAATGGAAGAATGGAATAACAATAGAATGGAATGTAATGTAATGCAGTGAAATACAGAATGGAATGGAAAGGAAGTATGGAATGATGGAATGGAATGGAATGGAAGGATGGAATGGGTTGAATTGGAATATGGAATGAAATGGAATCGAATGGAATGGAATATGGTAATTGATGGAATGAAATTGGAACGCGGAATGGAAGGAAAATGGAATGGAATGGAACGGAACTGGACATATGGAATTGAAAGGAATGGCGGAATGCAATGGAATACGAAATGAAGGAATTGATATGGAATGGAAGGATATGAAATGGAACGGAATGGAACGGAACGAAATGAACCGAACGGATATGAAAAGGAACGTATGGAACAGAAGGCAATGGAATGGAAGGAAGGAATATGGAATGGAAAGGAATATGGAATGGAATAGAATACGGTTGAATGGAATATGGGAATGAAGTAATGAAATATGGAATGGATGGAATATGGAATGGATGGAATGGAAGGGAATGGAATATGGAACGGAATGGAATGGAAATGGACATGGAATATGGAATGGAATGGACTGGAATGGAATGGAATGGAATGGAATGGAATGGATGAATGGAAAGGAATAGGGAATGGTGAAATGGAAGGAATGGAACGGAAGGAATATGCAATGGAATGATGTGGAATTTGGAATGGAATGAAACATAGAATGAGAATGGAATATGTAATTGAATGGAATATGGAATGGAATGGAATGGAATGGAATATGGAATGTAATGAAATCCGAATGTAATGGAATATGAAATGGAAGGAATAGAGAATGGAATGGAATAGGGAAGCAAAGGAATAGTAGGAAATGGAAGGTGGAATGGAATGGAATGGAAATATGCAAAGGAAAGGAATGGAACGAAACTGCATATGGAATGAAATGGGATAAGGGGATGCAATGCAATGGAATGGAAAGGAATATGAATGGAATGAATGGAATGAATGGAATGGAATGGAATGGAAGATGTGGAATGGAATGGGGAACGGAATGGAATGAAATATGGAATGAAATGGAATATGAAATGAAGGAATGGAATAGATGGAATGGATGGATATGGGAATGGAATGGAAAGCAACGGCAGCAAAAGCCAAAATTGACAAATGGGATCTAATTAACTTAAGAGCTTTTGCACAGCAAAAGAAACTTACCTCAGAGTGAAACAGGCAACTACAGAATGGGAGAAAATTTTTGCAACTACTCATCTGACAAAGGGCTAATATCCAGAATCTACAAAGAACTCAAACAAATATACGAGAAAAAAACAAAAAAAAACAACCCCATCAAAAAGTGGGGAAAGGATACGAACAGACATTTCTCAAAAGAAGATATTCCTACAGCCAACAGACACATGAAAAAATGCTCATCATACTTCGCATCAGAGAAATGCAAATCAAAACCACAATTGAGATACCATCTCACACCAGTTAGAATGGCAATCATTAGAAGTCAGGAAAACAACAGGGTTGGAGAGGATGTGGAGAAATAGGAAACACTTTTACATGTTGGTGGGATTGTAAACTAGTTCAACCATATGGAAAACAGTATGGCAATCCTCAAGGATCTAGAACTAGATGTACCATATGACCCAGCCCATCCATACTGGGTATTACCCAAAGGACTATCATAGTCTACTACAAAGACACTGTACACGTATGTTTATTGCGGCATATTCACAATGCAAAGGACTTGGAATCAACCCAAAGTCCATTGGACAGACTGGATTAAGAAAATGTGGCACATATACACCTGGAATACTATGCAGCCATAAAAAAGGAGAGTTGCGTCCTTTGTAGGGACATGGATGCAAGCTGGGAAACATCATTCTTAGCAAACTACAAGAAACAGAAAAACCAAAACACGCATGTCTCAATCATAGGTGGGAACTGAACAATGAGATACTTGGAATCGGGAGAGGGGAACACACACACTGGGGTCTACATGGGGAGGGGGGAGGGGGGAGGAGGGAGGAGGGATTGATTGGGGAGTTTATACATGATAAAATGATGAATTGATGGGTGCTGACGAGTGATGGGTTGCAGCACACCAACATGGCATAAGTATACATATGTAACAAACGCACGTTATGCACATGTACCCTAGAACTTGAAAGTATATAGAAAAAAAAAAAAAAAAAGGAATGGAAATTGGAACGGAATGAATGGGAATGGAATGAATGGAAGAGCATGGAAGGAATTTGAATCGGAATGGAATATGGAAGAAATGGAATGGAATGCATGGAATAATGGAATGGAATGGAATATAGAATGGAAATGGATGGAATGGATGGAATATGGAAATGGAATGAAATGGAATGGAATGGATGGAATGGATGGATGGAATGGAATGGAAAATGGAATGGAGGAAATGAATATGAAAAACATGGAAGGAATGGAATGGAATGGAATGGAAATGAATGGATATGGATTGGAAATGGGAAATGGAATGCAATGGAATGCAATTGAATGTAATGAATGGAATGGAGGAATATAGAATCAATGGAATAGAATGGAATGAATAGGATGAATGGAATGGAATGGAAAGGAATGGAATAGTATATGGAATGAAATGGATGGAACGCTGAAGGCACGGAAATGGCATGAGAATGCATGGAACTAGTGGAATGGAAAGAATGGTAATATGGAAATGAATGGAATATGGAATGGAACGGAAGTGGAAGGACCGGGATGAAATGAGAAATTATGAATGAATGATAGGGAAGGAAGGGAAAGGGAAGGAAGGGAAAGAGATATGCAACGGAATAATGGAATGGAATGGATATGAAATAGGGGGAATAGGTTGGAATGGAAATGGAGTGTAAGATGAATATGGAAGGGATGGAATGGAATGGATTGGAATGGAATGGAATGGTAATGTGGAAGAATGGAATGAATATGTAATGGGATAGGGAATGGAAGGAATGGAATGAATGGAATGGAATGGAATGGAATGGAATGAATGGAATGAAATATGGAATGGAATGGAATGGAATGGAATGGATGGATGGCAGAAAGGAATGGAACGGGGAAAGAAATGGAATGGATGGATAAATGGACGGGAAGGGAAATATGGAATGGAATGGAATGGAATGGAATGGATGGAAGATGCGGATGAATGGAAAGGATGAATAGGAATGGAATGATGGAATTTGGAATGAATGGAATATAGAAGAGATGGAATTAGGGAATGGAAATGGAATATGGAATGGAATGGAATTGGAAAATGGAATGAATGAAATGACGGAATAATGGAATGGAATATGGAATGGAATGGAATAGGGAATGGAATGGATGAATGGAAGAAGGAAGATTGCAAATGGAAATGGAATATGGGAATGGGAATGGAATGGATATGGAATGGAAGGAATGGAATATGGAAACTTGATGATGAAGGACATGGGAGGAGTAACGGAATGAAGGAATGGGAATATGGAATGGAATGGACTGAATGGCAATGGACTGGAGGAATGGAATGGAATGAATGTGAATGGATGGAATGGAATCGAATGGAATGCGAATGGAATAGATATGAAATCGAAGTGAATGTAATAACTGGAATGGAAGTGGAATCTAGGGAATGGAATGGAATGGAAAAAACGAGAACAAAATGGAAAGCAATGAAATGGAATGGAAGATGGAATGAGAGGAAATAATGGAATGAATAGGGAATGGAAGGGAATATGGAAGGAATGGAATATGAAATGGAAGAGGAATGGAATGGATGGAATAAATGAAGGAAATGGAATAGTGGAATGGAATGAAACGGAAATGAATGGAAAAATACGGAATGGAGGGAAAGGAATGGATGAATAGATAGAGGGAATGGTAATGGAATATGGAATGAAATAGGAATAGGAAGGAATGAGAAGGGAATGAGAAAAGAATATTGAAATAATGGAATGAATGGAACGGAATTGAATGGAAAATGGAATATGGAATGGAATGGAATGAATGGAATGGAATGAAATGAATGGAATGGAAAGGCAATTGGAATGAAGAAATGGAATGGAATGGAATGGGATGGAATGGCAAGGAATGGATGGAATATGAATAGGAATGGAATTATCGGAATGGATGATGGGAATATGGGAAGGAATGGAATGGAATGGAATGGAATGAAATGGAATGGAAAGGAAAGGGTATAGAATGAAATATGATGGATGGAATATCGAAATGGATGAGAATGGAATGAATGAATAGGAACAGGAATAGCAATGGAATGGAATGGGGAATATGGAACGAATGGCAGGAAACGGAATAGGAATGCATGGATTGAAGGAAATGGAAAATGGAATGGAAATAATGGAATGGAATAGTTAATGGAGCAAGTATAGAAATGATGGAATGGAATGGAGCATGGAATACTGAATGATGAAGGTGAATGGAATAGGAAATATGGATGGAATAGAATGGAATGAAGAGAATGGATATGGAATGGAATGGAATAGGGACTGGAATGGCAGTGGAAATGGAATAATGAATAGGAAAATGGAAATGAAATGGAACTATGAACGGAATGGAATGGCATATGAAAGGAATGGAATATGGGAATGACTAGTGAATGTAATGAAATGGAAGGAATGACTGGAATGGAATGGAATATGGAATGTGAATGGAATCGGAAATGGAATGGGAGGGATAATAGAATGGAATTGGGAAATGGGAATGAATGGAATGAATGGAATGAAAAAGGATGGAATGCAATAGAATGGAATGGAATGGAATGGAATATGGAAGGAATGTAATATGGAATAATCAATGCCAGATGGAAATGGAAATAGGAATGAATGAAAATGGAATGGAATAGATGGAATGGAATATGGAATGAAAATGGAATTGGAATGGAATGGGAATGGAATGGAATGGAATGGAATGGAATATGGAAGGATTAACGAAATGCAATGGAATGCAAGTGAAAGGAAAACTTAGGAACGGAACGGAAAGGGATGGTTGCAGGAATATATGTAAATGGAATGATATGAAATGGAATGGAATGGACAAAGGAATGAGAGGAATGTAATGGTATTGGATGGATATGAAGGAAAAGGAATGAATGAATAGTATGCGACGGAATAGGAATGACGAAATGAATAGGATATCGGAATGGAATGGAATGTCGGAAGGAATGCAATATGGAATGGAAGAATATTGAACTGATTGAATGGAAGGAATGCAGTGGAAAGGAATGGAATCTGAGTATGGAATGGCTAGAATGGACAGAAGTGAGAATGGTAAAAGCGATGAAAATAATGGAACGGATCATGGAACGGATGGAATCGGGAAAGTGAATATGGAATGGATTAATTTGGAATGGAATGGAGAAAGTGGTAATGGATGAATGGATATTGAATGGATTGAGGAATGGAATGAAGAGGAATTGGAAGGGAAATGGAATGGAAGGAGGAGTGGAATTGAATAGGAATAGAATGGAATGTAATATGGATAATGGATGGAATGGAAAGAAGGCAATGGAAACGGAATGGAAGTGGAAGTAGGAATGGATAATGGAATGGAATGGGAATAGGAAAACGGCAAGTGGAATGGAACTAGAGAATGGAATAGGTAATGATGCGTAGGAAAGAACGTGGAATAAGGACACAATGAATGACGAAATTGATAGAAGGATAGGAATATGGAATGGAATGGAATAGAAGCGAAGAAGATTGAAATGAAGGAAATGAATTGATGATGGAATGTGGAATAGGGAAGGGAGTGGAATGGAAAGGATGGAGGAACATGGAAAGGCTGAAACACTGAATGATGGATGAATCACGAAGAATGGAAATGAATGAAAGGATGGGAATGGAAAGAGGAATGGAACATCAGAAGGAAATGAATGACGAGTGGAAAGAATGGATGCAATGAAGGATGAATGGAACAAACGAATATGAATAAATGGAATGGATTATCGGAAATGGAATGGAATGAAATAGGGAATGGAAGAAATGGACTGGATGAAGGTATGGGTAACTGACTGGAAGTAGTGGGAATGGAATACTGAATCGAATGGAATGGAAAATGAATGAAAGTGGAATTCGAAGAATGGATATGAAGTGGAATGAACATGGAATGGAAGTGGACATGGATATAGGAATGGAATGGATTAGGGATACGGAATGAAGAATGGAAGGATATATGCGAATGGAATGACGATGTGAATATGGAAGGTATGGAAAATGCATATGGATTGAATGGAATGGATAATACTGGAATGGACAGTGAAAAGGAATGGAATGGGAATGAATCATGGAATAAGCAATGGATCGGAATGATGGAATGAGAATGGAACTGGAATGGATATGGAATGGAATGAAATATGGGATGCGACAGGAATGTTGAATGAATGCATGGAAATGATGGAAAGAGATGCAATAGGACATAGAATAGAGAATGGAAATGAACAAGAATGGAATGATGAATGGAATGGAATGCACTGGGGAATGAGGAATGGAATATTGAATATGAAAGGACTAGAGCAAGATGGAATAAGGAAGTGATGGAAAGGACTGGAATGGAATGGATATGGTAAGGTGAAGAGGGGGAATGTAATGGAATGGAACAAGAGAATGGAATGGAAGGATTATGGTGGAATGGAATATGGAAGCAATGGAATATGAAATGGAACGGAATCAGTATGGAATGGAAGTATGAAATATTGAATATGAAGTATAAATAGCAAGGAATGGAATGGATAGGATGGATTGAATAGGGAAATGGGGGAAGGAATGGATGGAATAGGAATGGACAGGAATGAGAATGGAATGAAATATGGAGAATGGGGATAATCTGGTGGGAAATAAATGATGGAATGGAAGCGGAATAATGGAAGGAAAGGACTGAAGGAAATGGAGAAATATAGGATGGAATGAATGGAAAAATGGAATTCATGATGAATATAATGATGGAGATGGAATGGAAGGAGAAATATGGAATGGAAGGAACGAATAAATGCGAATGGAATGAAATATGAAAATGGACTAAGGAATGGAAAGAAGTGTGAATGGAATGGATAGAATATGGATGGACGGTATGGAATGGATGGAATCGGAATATAAGAATGGAATGAATATGGAATGGAATGAAGGATAATGAATGTGACAAAATGGTAAATGGAAACGGGATAAAGGAACGGGATGGATGGAGATGAATGGAATCATGGACGGGAATAGGAATGGGAATGGAATATGGAATGGGAATAGAAGGCAATGGAAAGGAAAAATGGAAGAATAGGATATAGAATGGGATGGATAGAATGGACGAATGAATGGAATGGAATGGAATATAGGAGAATGGAGATTAAGGGTGAATCTGGAATGGCACGATATGGAACGAAGGAACGAGAGGAAATAGTAATGGAATGGAAAGGAATTGGAATTGGATGGAATGGAATGCAATGGAATCGAATCATGGAAGGAAAAGTGAATGGAAGGAATATGAATGTGAAGTTGCAACTGGAATGGATGGTAATGGAAGAGAATGGGAATGGAATGGAAATAGTGAAGGAAGAATGAAAGGGAATGGAAGCAATGGGAATATGGACATGGAATAGAATGGGAATGGAATGGACTGGGAATATGGATGGAATGAAAATGGAATGGAATTGAATGCAATGTGAATGGAATGGAATGGATGGAATGGAATATGGATGGAATGGATGGAATGGAACTGGAAGGAATGGAGGAAATGGGAAATATGGATTAGAATGGAATGAATGGAAATGGAAATGGAATGGAATATGGGGAATGATATGGAATGTAGTGGAATATGGAATGAATGCGAATTGAATGGAAGGAATATGGAATGGAATGGAATGAAATGGAATATTTGAATGGAATGTAATGTGGACATGGAAGAATATGAATGGAAATGAAATGGATTAGAAATTGAATATAATGGAATGTGAAATGGAATAGGGAATGGACAGGAATGGAATGGGATGGAATGGAATGGAATATGGAAATGGAATGGGATTGAATATAGTGGAATGAATGAATGGAATGGAAATGGATGAATGGAATATGGAATATGGAAAGGAATGGAAGTGGATATGGAAGGAAGGATATGGAATTGGAATGGAATGGAATATGGATGGAAAGGAATAGGACGAATGGATGGAATATGGAATGGTATGGAAGGATGGAATAGAATGGAATGGAATATGGAATCAAATGTAATGCAATATGGAGGAATGGAATATGCAATGGAATGGAATAAACGGAAAACGGAAGGTAGGAATATTAAAATGGAATGGAATGGAACGGAAGAGGCATGGAATGAAGTAGAACACTAATATGGAATGGAATGGAATATGGAATGGCATGGATATGGAATGGAAGGAATATGGAATGGAATGGAATGATACGGAATGGAAGCAATATGGAATGGAATGGAATACGAAATGGAGTTCAATGGAAACGGAATGGAATGGACGGAACGGATGGAATGGATGGAAAGGAAGGAATGCAATGGATATGGAATGGATGGAGATGGAATTGAATGAATGGAATGGAAGTGGAATACGAATGCAATGGAATATGGAATGGAATAGGAAATGCAATGGAATATGGAAGGAATGGAAGGAAAAGGAAAAATGGAATGGAATGTGAAATATGTAATGGAATGCAATGTAATATGGAAGGCATGGAATGAAAATGGCAAGGAATGAAGAATGGAATGAAGGAAATGTAAGTAATGGAATGGAATATGGAATGAATGTGATATGAACGAAGGAATGGAATGGAATGGAATGTAGAATGGAATGGAATATGGAATGGAATGCATACGACAGCGGAACGGAATGGAAGGAATGGTAATGCGAATGGGAATAGAGGGAATGGAATGGAATAAATGAAATAACTGGAATAAATGAATGGAATGAATGGAGATAGGAATGGAATGGGAATGGATGGAATAGAATGTGAATGGATGACAGGAATTGAAATGGAAATGGAATGGACGGAATGGAACGGGAAAGATTTGAAATGGAATGGAATCACGGAAAGGGCATGGAAAGGATGGGAAATAAATTACAGGAAGGAATGGACTGGATGGAATGGAATGAATGGAATGGAATGGAATAATGGAATATGGAATGGAATGGAATGGATATGAATTGAAATATGGAATGGAATGGAATTGGCATGGTATGGAATGGCAAAACATTTGCATTGTAATTGAATGGTTATGGCAATGGAAATGAGCTAAGGATGGGATGGAGAAATCTAAGGAATGGGTGAATGGAAGGGATATGGAATGGAATACGCGTCGAGTAGGACCGGCAATGCAGTAGCAGCATCATGCTGCCTCTGGAAGGCTGATGCCCGGATGAATGATTGCACGAGAACGCAATGAAAGGACCTGCAGAAGGCGCACGATGGAATAGAAAGAGGAATGAATGGAATGGATTTAGGAATGGGGATGGAATGAATGGAACTGGAGGGATGGATATGGAACGGAACGGAAGATATAATGGAGCCAATGGAAGGGAGGAAGGAAGGATAGGGATGATATGAATAGGAATGGAATGATGAATGGAATGATGGAATATGGAATGGAATATTGGAAGGCGGAATGCAGGTAGATATGGAATGGAATGGCAATGGAATGGCAAATATGGAGCCAAGATGTGCGATTGGTAATTGGAAGAGGAAATGGAATATGGAATGGAATGGATATGAATAGGACTGGAATGATGGAAGGAATGGAATGGAATGGAATATAGAGGAAGGGAGTATGTCAAGTGTGAAAGGAATGATGGAATGGCAATGAAAGGAATGGAAATGGAAGGAATGGAGTATGCAATGTAATGAACTGGAATGGCATTGAAGAGGAAAGGAATGGATATGGAATGGAATAGGAGGAATGGAATATAGATGGAAACTGGAGTATGCAATTGTAATGAAATGGAATGGAATGAATGGAATATGGAAAGGAATGAGTGGAAGAAAAGGAATTAGGAATTAGAGTGGAGTGGAATGGAATTGGATGAAATGGAATGTGCTGGAGGAACTACACGGAAATGAACGAATTATGAAATGGAGTGGAATAGAAAGAAGGGACTGGAATCAAGTGGAAAGGATATAAAATTTAAGGAATATGGAAATCGAATGCAATATGGAAATGGATTGGAATGTAATGGGCATGAAATGCAATAGAATAGGAATGGAATGCATTGGAATGGAACATGGAATGTAATGGAATGGAAAGGAATGGAATATGGAATGGAATGCAATGGACTGGAATGGACTGGAATGGAATATGGAAGGAAATGGAATGAAATGGAATGGAATAGAATGGAATGGAATAGAAGGAATGAATGGAATTTAATTAATGGAATGGAATGGAATGGAATGGAATGGAATGGAATGGACTGGAGTATGAAATGAATGGAATAGGAATTGATTGAAATGGAATGGAATGGAACGGAATGGAATGAATGATATGGAATGGAATGGAATGGAATTGAATGGAATATTGGAATGGAATGGAATATGGAATGGAATGGAATTGGAATGGAAGGAATGTGGATGGAATGGAATGGAAAGGAGTATTAGTCTAAAAGGGAATGCAACGAATGGAGGGAATGGAATGCAAATATGGAAATGATGGAAAGGAATAGGGGAGGAAGTGGGAATATGGAATGGATTCATATTGGAATGGAATGGAATGGGCATGAATATGGCATAATAGAATTGGAATTATCGAATGGGAGGGAAGGAATGGAATGAAAGGAAATGAATGGCTATTGGAAGGAATGGAATGGATGGATTGAAGTGGAATATGGAATGGAATATGAACGGAATTGAGGATAGAATGAAAATGGTATGGAAGGAATGAATATGGAATGGAAGGGAAATATGGAACGAATGGAATTGAATGGAATGGAATGGAGTACGGAATGGAATGCATGAAATGGGAAAATGGAATGGAAAATGTGGAATGGAAATGAAACGGACGTACTGAATAATGGAGTGACATATGGAATGTTAATCGAATGGAATGGCAACGAAGGGAATGGAATATTGATTGGAATTGAAGTGGATGGAAAATGGAATATTGAATGAGAGGGAATGGGAATGGAATATGGATTGGATGGGAATGGAATGGAACATGGAATGGAATGGAATATGGAATGGCCTGGGATGGAAGTAGTGACCATGGAATGTGCATGGAAACCATGGCATATGGACATGGAATCGACTGGAATGGAAAGGAATGGGAATGGAATGGAATGAAAGGTAATTTGAATGGAAAGTAATGCTGAATGGAATGGGAATATGGAACGGAATTGACATGGACGATGAAATTGAATTTAATGGAAGGGAATGGATATGGAATTGAAAGGAATATGGAATGGGATGGAATGGAAGGGAATGAAATGGAATGGTATGATTATGTAGTGGAGAATTGAACAATGGAATGGAATGAAATCGGAATGGAAGGATCTGAAATGGAAGGGAGTGGCATAGGAAAATGGAATGGATATGGAATTTGGAAATGGAAATGGAATAGGGAAGGGAAAGGACATATGGAAACGGGAATGGAATGGAATATGGAATGGCTTGGAATGGATTGGAATAGAAATGGAATGGAATCATGGAATCAAATGTAATGGATATGGAATGGAATGGAATATAGCAACTGGAATGGAACAAAACGGACGAAGGAAAATCAATATGAATGGAATGGAATGGAACGGAATGGAATGGAATGACGTAGAACATAATATGAATGCATGGGATCGGAATGGAATGGAAATTGGAATGGAATGGAATGCTACGAATGGAAAGCAATCTGGAATGAATGTGGAATCGAAATGGAGTGGAATAGGAACGGAATGGATGGAACGGAACGGAATGCGAAATGGAATGTATGGAAGGGGAAGGGAATGCCATGGGATATGGGAAATGAAAATGTAGATGGAATGGATTGAAATGAGAAAATGGAATGGAATGGACTATGAAATGCAATGGAATATGGAATGGATTGAAATATGTAGTGAATGGAATGATATGGAATGGAATGGAATGGAATATGGAATGGACTGTAATGGATGAATGAATGGTAATGGAAATGTAAGTATTGTACTAGAATGTATATGGAATTGAAGGAATGGAATAGGAATGGAATGGAATGGCAATGGAATGGAATCTGGAGTCGAATGGTCACATGCAATGAAATAGAATAATGGAATGGAATGGAATTGGAATGCCTTGACATATGGCATGCCATGGCATATGGAACGGAATGGAATGGAATGGAATATGGAATGGAATGAATATGGAATGGAATGGAATATGGAATGGAATGGAATGGAAGTGAACTATAGAATGGTATGAAATATAGAATGGAATGTAGAATGGAATGAATACTGGAATGAGTGGAACGGTACGGAATGGAAACGCAACTATGAAATGGAATGGGAAATGGAATCCCAGTTTGGGTTTTTAAACTTACTCTACATTTCTCAATTGAAGGTCAATCTTAGAGGCTTCAGCGAAGGGATAGTAATTGGCAACCAGAGGCCTGTGTCGAGCAAGGAAATGTCTTCCATTGAATATTTGAGAAAAGCTTTCAGAGCAACTCTTTTGTGAAATTTGTGCTCATCTCATAGAGTTAAATCATTCTTTGGATTGAGTAGTTTGAAATCACTGTTTCTGTGGAATCTTGAAAGGCCATTTGGAAACGCCCCTTCGAATATCCTGAAAAAGAAATAACCTCAGAGAGGAACCAGAGGGAAGCTTTCTGTGAAACTGTTCTGTGTCACGTGAATTCCGCTCACACAGTTAAACTTCTCTTTTCCTTGCGCAGTGTCATAACACTGTGTTTGTATAGTCTGCGAAGGGATATTCAGGAGCACTTTGAGACTTACGGTGAGAAAGGAAACGTCTTCACATAGAAACTGGAGAGAAGCTTTCTGAGGAGCTGCTTTGTGATGTGTTCTTTCCACTCACAGAATTCCACTCAAAGAATGACGTGTGCATTCCACTTACCTTTCCTCTCCTAGAGGATTCCGGAATCCCTTTTGGAGAAAAAGCCACCAAGAGACATATGGGAGTATAGGGATGGCTATTGTGAAAAAGGAAATATCCTCAGACAAAAACTGGAAAGAAGATTTCTGTGAAACTGCTTTGTGTTGGATATATTTATTCATCTCGCATAGATAAAACGTTTCTTATATTACGCAGTTTGGAAACTCCGTCATGCACGGATCCGAGAAGAGACATTCGGGAGCACATTCCGGCCTATGGTGAAAGAGGAGATATCTTCAGATAAAAAGTGGATAGAAGCTTTCTGAGAAAAGTCTTTGTGATGTATGCATTCCACTCAGGGAGTTATACCTTTTTCTCACAAGGCAGTGTTTGAGCACTGTTCCTGTGAAACCGAAAAAGTGATATTTCGGAGCGCATTGAAGACTGTGGCGAATAGTGAAATATACTAAAATAAAATCGAGGAAGAAGCATTCCTAGAATCTGTTTTCTGATATGTGCATTCACTTCAGAGTTAATGCTTACTCTATGTTGCCCAGTTTCGAAACTGTCTTTGAAGGATCTCTGAAGGGATATTTAGTGATGCCCGGATGCTTTCGGTGAGCAAGGAAACGTTTTCCAATGAAACCTGCAGAGAAAACTTTCTGAGCAACTGCTTTGCGATGTGTGTATTCGTCTCATAGAGCTAAACCGTTCTTTGGATTGAACAGCTTGAAATCACTGTTTTTGTGGAATCTGAGGAAGGACATTTGGGAACGATTCTTAGAACATGGAGAAAGAAATATCCTCAGGGAAAATCCAGAAGGAAGCTTTCTGTGAAATGGCTCTGTGTCGTCTCAATGGCTCTCACTCAGTTAATCCCCTCTTTTCATTGAGCAGGTTTCTAACCCTGTGTATGCTTAGCGTGTGATGGGATATTCGGGATCACTTTGAGACTTATGGTGAAAAAGCAAATATGTTGAGATCAAAACTGGAGAGAAGCTTTCCGAGGACCTGCCTTGTGATGTGTACATTCCACTCACAGTGTTATACGTCTCTTCTCATACAGCGTCGGGGAAACCCTTTTGGAAAAACAGGTACCAAGTGATATTCAGGAGCATGTTGATGACGATGGTTAAAAGCGAAATAGCCTCAAACTAAAACTGGAAAAAGCTTTCTCTGAAACTACCCTGTGATATGTATAATCATCTCACATCTATGTTATCTATTATCTATAATGCTTTCTTTACGTTACGCTGCTTGGAAACTGTCATGGACGGATCCACGAAGGGACTTTCAGGTGCACTTCGAGGACTATGGTGAAGAACAAAATATCTTCAGAACATAACGGGAAAGAAGCTTTCTGTGAATCTGCTTTTTGCTATGTTAATTCATCTCCCATGGATGAAACTTTCTTTATATTACACAATTGGAAACTCCCTCGTGGATGGATCCGCGAAGAGATATTTGGGATCACATTCGGGACTATAGTGAAATAGGAAATTTAGCCAGATTAAAATGGGAGAGAAGCTTTCTGAGAAACTGCTTGGTGTCGTTCGCATTTCACTCAGGGCGTTATAACTTTCTTCTCATAAGGCACAATTTGAACACTGTTACTGTAATACCAAAAGAGTGATACTCGGAGCTCATTGAAGATGATGGCAAAATTGAAATGTCCAAAAACAACAGAAAGAAGCACTCGGAGAAACTGCTCTCTGACATGTCCATTTTTACACAGTGTTAAAGCTTACTCTACATTTCCCAGTTTGAAAATCGTTCTTTGAGGGTTCTGCAAAGGGATAGTAAGTGGCAACCGGAGGCTTGTGTCAAGCAAGGAAATGTCTTCCATCGAATATTTGAGAGAAGCTTTCTTCGCAACTCTTTTGTGTAGTTTGTGTTCATCTCATACAATTAAATCATTCTTTGGATTGAGTAGTTTGAAATCACTGTTTCTCTGGAATCTGAGAAAGGACATTTGGAAACGTTCTTTAGAATATCCTGAAAAAGAAATAACGTGAGAGAGAAACCAGAAGGAAGATTCTGTCACACTGCACTGTGTAAGGTGAATTCCGCTCACACAGTTAAGCTTCTCTTTTGATTGAGCAGTATCATAACACTGTTTCTGTTTTGTTTGCAAAGGGATATTGAGGAGCGCTTTGAGGCTTACAGTGAGAAAGGAAACGTCTTCACATAGTAACTGGAGAGAAGCTTTCTGAGGAGCTGTTTTCTGACGTGTGCATTCCACTCACAGAATTCCACTCACAGAATGACGTGTGCATTCCACTCACCTTTCTTCTCCTAGAGGATTCTGGAATCCCTTTTGGAGAAAAAGCTACCAAGAGACATTTGGGAGTATAGGGATGCCTATGGTGAAAAAGATAATATCGTCAGACAAAAACTGGAAAGAAGATTTCTGTGAAACTGCTTTGTGTTAGATATATTTATTCATCTCACATACTTAAAACTTTTCATATATTATGCAGTTTGGGAACTCCGTCACGCACGGATCCGAGAAGAGACGTTCGGGAGCACATTCCAGCCTACGGTGAAAGAGGACATATCTTCAGATAAAAAGTGGAGAGAAGCTTTCTGAGAAACGACTTTGTGATGTATGCATTCCACTCAGGGACTTATACCTCTTTTCTCACAAGGCAGTGTTTGGACACTGTTCCTGTGAAACCGAAAAAGTGATATTTCACAGCGCATTGAGGACTATGGCCAATAGTGAAATATACTGATATAAATCGAGGAAGAAGCGCTCCAAGAATCTGTTCTCTGATATGTGCATTCACTTCACAGAGTTAATGCTTAATCTATGTTGCCCAGTTTCGAAACTCTGTCTTTGAAGGATCTGTGAAGGGATATTTAGTGACGCCCGGAGGCTTCTGGTGAGCAAGGATATGTCTTCCCTTGGAAACTGCAGAGAAATTTTCTGAGCAACTACTTTGTGATGTGTGAATTCGTCTCGTAGAGTTAAACCGTTCTTTGGATTGAACAGCTTGGAATCAGTGCTTTGTGGAATCTGAGTAAGGACATTTGGGTTCGATCTTAGAACATGGAGAAAGAAATATCCTCAGGTAAAATCCAGAAGGAAGCTTTCCTGTGAAACTGCTCTGTGTTGTCTTAATGGCTCTGACTCAGTTAAGCCCCTCTTTTCATTGAGCAGGTTTCTAACCCTGTGTATGCTTAGCGTGTGACGGGATATTCGGGAGCACTTTGAGGCTCACGGTGAAAAAGGAAATATGTTCAGATCAAAATTGGAGAGAAGCTTTCTGACGAACTGCCTTGTGACGTGTGCATTCCATTTGCAGTATTATACCTCTCTTCTCATACAGCATTGGGCAAACACTTTTGGAGAAACAGGTACCAAGTGATATTCGGGAGCATGTTCATGATGATGATGAAAAGGGAAATAGCCTCAGACTAAAACTGGAAAAGGTTTTCTGGGAAACTACTCTGTGATATGTGCAATCATCTCACATAGATAATGGTTTCTTTACATTACGCAGCTTGGAAACTGTCAGAGACGGATCCACGAAGGGACTTTCGGGAGCACTTTGAGGACTTTGGTGAAAAACGAAATCTCTTCAGAAAAAAACGGGAAAGAAGCTTTCTTTGAATCTGATTTTTGCCATGTTTATTCATGTCACATAGATGAAGCTTTCTTTACATTACACAGCTTGAAAACTCCCTCGTGGATGGATCCGCAAAGGGATATTTGGGATCGCATTCGGGCCTACAGTGACATAGGAAATATAGTCAGATCAAAACGGGAGAAAAGCTTTCTGAGAAACTGCTTGGTGACGTGTGCATTCCACTTAGAGAGTTATAAATTTCTTCTCATAAGACAAAATTTGAACACTGTTCCTGTAAAACCAAAAGAATGATATCCGCAGCACATTGAAGACTATGGCAAAATTGAAATGTCCAATAAAAAACAGAAAGAAGCACTCAAAGAAACTGCTCTCTGAATGTCGATTTTAATACAGTGTTAAAGCTTATTCTACATTTCCCAGTTTGAAAGTCAGTCTTTGAGACTTCTGCGAAGGGATAGTAAGTGGCAACCAGAGGACTGTGTTGAGCAAGGAAATGTCTTCCATCGAATATTTGAGAGAAGCTTTCTCCGCAACTCTTTTGTGAAGTTTGAATTCATCTCATAAAGTTAAGTCATTCTTTGGATTGAGTAGTGTGAAATCAATTGTTCTTTGGAATCTGAGAAAGGACATTTGGAAACGCTCTTTAGAATATCCTGAAAAAGAAATAACCTCAGAGAGAAATCAGAAGGAAGCTTTCTGTCAAACTGTTCTTTTTCACGTGAATTCCGCTCACACAGTTTAGCTTCTCTTTTCAATGAGCAGTATCATAACACTGTTATTGTTTAGTATGTGAAGGGATATTCTGGAGCTCTTTGAGGCTTATGGTGAGAAAGGAAACGTCTTCAGATAGAAACTGGAAAGAATATTTCTGAGGAGCTGCATTCTGACGTGTGCCTTCCACTCACAGAATTCCACTCAGAGAATGACGTGTGCATTCCACTCACAGAATGACATGTGTAGTCCACACACCTTTCTTCTCCCAGAGGATTCCGGAATCCCTTTTGGAGAAAAAGCTACCAAGAGACATTCGGGAGTATAGGGAAGGCTATGGTGAAAAAGGAAATATCCTCAGATAAAAACTGGAAAGAAGATTACTGTGAAACTGCTTTGTGTTAGATATGTTTATTCATCTCGCATAGTTAAATCTTTCCTTATATTACGCAATTTGGAAACTCCGTCATGCATGGATCTGCGAAGGGACATTCAGGAGCACATTCAGGACAATGGTGAAAGAGGAGATATCTTCGGATAAAAAGTGGATAGAAGCTTTCTGAGAAACGACCTTGTGATGTATGCATTCCAATCAGGGAGTTATACCTGTTTTCTCACAAGGCAGTGTTTGAGCACTGTTCCTGTAAAACTGAAAAAGTGATATTTTGGAGCGCATTGAGGGCTATGGTGAATAGTCCCATATACTGAAATAAAATCGATGAAGAAGCGATCCAAGAATCTCCTCTCTGATAAGTGCATTCACTTCACAAAGTTAATGCTTACTCTATGTTGCCAGCTTCGAAACTCTGTCTTTGAAGAATCTGTGAAGGGATATTTAGAGATGCCCGGAGACTTGTGGCGAGCAAGGAAACGTCTTCCGATGTAACCTGCAGAGAAACTTTCTGCACAACTGCTTTGCGATATGTGTATTCGTCTCATAGAGTTAAACCGTTCTTTGGATTGAGCAGCTTGAAATCACTGTTTTTGTGGAATCTGAAGAAGGACATTTGGGAAAGAACCTAAGAACATGGAGATAGAAATATCCTCAGGTAACCTCCAGAAGGAACCTTTCGGTGAAACTGCTCTGTGTCGTCTTAATGGCTCTCACTCAGTTAAGCCCCTCTTTTCATTGAGCAGTTTTCTAACGCTGTGTATGCTTAATGTGTGACGGGATATTCCGGAGCACTTTGAGGCTTATGGTGAAAAAGGAAATATCGCAGGGGCGGAGCAAGATGGCCGAATAGGAACAACTCCAGTCTCCAACTCCCAGTGCGAGCGACACAGAAGACCGGTGATTTCTGCATTTTCAACTGAGGTACTGGGGTCATCTCACTAGGGAGTGCCGGACAATCGGTGCTGGTCAGCTGCTGCAGCCTGACCAGCGAGAGCTGAAGCAGGGCGAGGCATCGCCTCACCTGGAAGCGCAAGGGGGAAGGGGATCCGTTTTCCTAGCCAGGGGAACTGAGACACACAACACCTGGAAAATCGGGTAACTCCCACCCCAATACTGCGCTGTAAGCATACAGGCATTCCAGGAGAATATATCCCACACCTGGCCGGGAGGGTCCCACGCCCACGAAGCCTCCCTCACTGCTAACACAGCAGTCTGCCGCGATCTATCGGCAAGGCAGCAGCGAGGCTGGGGGAGGGGCGCCCGCCATTGCTGAGGCTTAAGTAGGTAAACAAAGCCGCTGGGAAGCTCGAACTGGGTGGAGCTCACAGCAGCTCAAGGAAGCCTGCCTGTCTCTGTAGTCTCCACCTCTGGGGACAGCGCACAGCTGAAGACCAACAGGGGAAGTAGCGGGAGCCGGTGCAGACGCGAACGACTCTGTCTGACAGCTTTGGGGAGAGCCGCGGATCTCCCAACGCGGAGGTTGAGATCTGAGAACGGACAGACTGCCTGCTCAGGTGTGTCCCTGACCCCTGAGTAGCCTAGCTGGGAGAAATCCCCCACTAGGGGCAGTCTGACACCCCACACCTCCCAGGGTGGAGTACACCCCTGAGAGGAAACTTCCAAAGGAAGAATCAGACAGGTACACTCGCTGTTCAGCAATATTCTATCTTCGGCAACCTCTGCTGCTGATACCCAGGCAAACAGGGTCTGGAGTGGACCTCAAGCAATTTCCAACAGACCAACAGAGAGTCCTTCTGACTGTCAGAAGGAAAACTATCAAACAGGAAGGACACCTATACCAAAACCCCATCAGTTCGTCACCACCATCAAAGACCAGAGACAGATAAAACCACAAAGATGGGGAAGAAGCAGGGCAGAAAAGCTGGAAATTCAAAAAATAAGAGCGCATCTCCCCCTGCAAAGGAGCGCAGCCCATCACCAGCAACGGATCAAAGCTGGTCAGAGAATGACTTGGACGAGAGGAGAGAAGAAGGCTTCAGTCCATCAAACTTATCAGAGCTAAAGGAGGAATTACGTACCCAGCGCAAAGAAACTAAAAATCTTGAAAAAAGAGTGGAAGAATTGACAGCTAGACTCATTAATGCAGAGAAGATCATAAACGAAATGACAGAGATGAAAACCATGACACGAGAAATACGTGACAAATGCACAAGCTTCAGTAACCGACTCGATCAACTGGAAGAAAGAGTATCAGCGATTGAAGATCAAATGAATGAAATGAAGCGAGAAGAAAACCAAAAGAAAAAAGAAGAAAAAGAAATGAGCAAAGCCTGCAAGAAGTATGGGATTACGTAAAAAGACCAAATCTACGTCTGATTGGGGTGCCTGAAAGTGAGGGGGAAAATGGAACCAAGTTGGAAAACACTCTTCAGGATATCATCCAGGAGAACTTCCCCAACCTAGTAGGGCAGGCCAACATTCAAATTCAGGAAATACAGAGAACGCCACAAAGATACTCCTCCAGAAGAGCAACTCCAAGACACATCATTGCCAGATTCACCAAAGTTGAAATGAAGGAAAAAATCTTAAGGGCAGCCAGAGAGAAAGGTCGGGTCACCCACAAAGGGAAGCCCATCAGACTAACAGCAGATCTCTCGGCAGAAACTCTACAAGCCAGAAGAGAGTGGGGGCCAATATTCAACGTTCTTCAAGAAAAGAATTTTAAACCCAGAATTTCATATCCAGCCAAACTAAGTTTCATAAGTGAAGGAGAAATAAAATCCTTTACAGATAAGCAAATGCTTAGAGATTTTGTCACCACCAGGCCTGCCTTACAAGAGACCCTGAAGGAAGCCCTAAACATGGAAAGGAACAACCGGTACCAGCCATCGCAAAAACATGGCAAAATGTAAAGACCATCGAGGCTAGGAAGAAACTGCATCAACTAACGAGCAAAATAACCAGTTAATATCATAATGGCAGGATCAAGTTCACACATAACAATATTAACCTTAAATGTTAATGGACTAAATGCTCCAATTAAAAGACACAGACTGGCAAACTGGATAAAGAGTCAAGACCCATCAGTCTGCTGTATTCAGGAGACCCATCTCACATGCAGAGACATACATAGGCTCAAAATAAAGGGATGGAGGAAGATCTACCAAGCAAATGGAGAACAAAAAAAAGCAGGGGTTGCAATCCTTGTCTCTGATAAAACAGACTTTAAACCATCAAAGATCAAAAGAGACAAAGAAGGCCATTACATAATGGTAAAGGGATCAATTCAACAGGAAGAGCTAACTCTCCTAAATATATATGCACCCAATAAAGGAGCACCCAGATTCATAAAGCAAGTCCTTAGAGACTTACAAAGAGACTTAGACTCCCATACAATAATAATGGGAGACTTCAACACTCCGCTGTCAACATTAGACAGATCAACGAGACAGAAAGTTAACAAGGATATCCAGGAATTGAACTCATCTCTGCACCAAGCGGACCTAATAGACATCTATAGAACTCTCCACCCCAAATCAACAGAATATACATTCTTCTCAGCACCACATCGCACTTATTCCAAAATTGACCACATAATTGGAAGTAAAGCACTCCTCAGCAAATGTAAAAGAACAGAAATTATAACAAACTGTCTCTCAGACCACAGTGCAATCAAACTAGAACTCAGGACTAAGAAACTCAATCAAAACCGCTCAACTACATGGAAACTGAACAACCTGCTCCTGAATGACTACTGGGTACATAACGAAATGAAAGCGGAAATAAAGATGTTCTTTGAAACCAATGAGAACAAAGATACAACATACCAGAATCTCTGGGACACATTTAAAGCAGTGTGTAGAGGGAAATTTATAGCACTAAATGCCCACAAGAGAAAACAGGAAAGATCTAAAATTGACACTCTAACATCACAATTAAAAGAACTAGAGAGGCAAGAGCAATCACATTCAAAAGCTAGCAGAAGGCAAGAAATAACTAAGATCAGAGCAGAACTGAAGGAGATAGAGACACAAAAAACCCTCCAAAAAATCAATGAATCCAGGAGTTGGTTTTTTGAAAAGATCAACAAAATTGACAGACCGCTAGCAAGGCTAATAAAGAAAAAAAGAGAGAGGAATCAAATAGATGCAATAAAAAATGATAAAGGGGATATCACCACTGACCCCACAGAAATACAAACTACCATCAGAGAATACTATAAACGCCTCTACGCAAATCAACTAGAAAATCTAGAAGAAATGGATAATTTCCTGGACACTTACACTCTCCCAAGGCTAAACCAGGAAGAAGTTGAATCCCTGAATAAACCAATAGCAGGCTCTGTAATTGAAGCAACAATTAATAGCCTACCCACCAAAAAAAGTCCAGGACCAGATGGATTCACAGCTGAATTCTACCAGAGGTACAAGGATGAGCTGGTACCATTCCTTCTGAAACTATTCCAATCAATAGAAAAAGAGGGAATCCTCCCTAACTCATTTTATGAGACCAACATCATCCTGATACCAAAGCCTGGCAGAGACACAACAAAAAAAGAGAATTTTAGACCAATATCCCTGATGAACATTGATGCAAAAATCCTCAATAAAATACTGGCAAACCGGATTCAGCAGCACATCAAAAAGCTTATCCACCATGATCAATTGGGCTTCATCCCTGGGATGCAAGGCTGGTTCAACATTCGCAAATCAATAAACGTAATCCAGCATATAAACAGAACCAAAGACAAAAACCACACGATCATCTCAATAGATGCAGAAAAGGCTTTTGACAAAATTCAACAGCCCTTCATGCTAAAAACGCTCAATAAATTCGGTATTGATGGAACGTACCTCAAAATAATAAGAGCTATTTATGACAAACCCACAGCTAATATCATACTGAATGGGCAAAAACTGGAAAAATTCCCTTTGAAAACTGGCACAAGACAGGGATGCCCTCTCTCACCACTCCTATTCAACATAGTGTTGGAAGTTCTGGCTAGGGCAATCAGGCAAGAGAAAGAAATCAAGGGTATCCAGTTAGGAAAAGAAGAAGTCAAATTGTCCCTGTTTGCAGATGACATGATTGTATATTTAGAAAACCCCATCGTCTCAGCCCAAAATCTCCTTAAGCTGATAAGCAACTTCAGCAAAGTCTCAGGATACAAAATTAATGTGCAAAAATCACAAGCATTCTTATACACCAGCAACAGACAAGCAGAGAGCCAAATCAGGAATGAACTTCCATTCACAATTGCTTCAAAGAGAATCAAATACCTAGGAATCCAGCTTACAAGGGATGTAAAGGACCTCTTCAAGGAGAACTACAAACCACTGCTCAGTGAAATCAAAGAGGACACAAACAAATGGAAGAACATACCATGCTCATGGATAGGAAGAATCAATATCGTGAAAATGGCCATACTGCCCAAGGTTATTTATAGATTCAATGCCATCCCCATCAAGCTACCAATGACTTTCTTCACAGAATTGGAAAAAACTGCTTTAAAGTTCATATGGAACCAAAAAAGAGCCCGCATTGCCAAGACAATCCTAAGTCAAAAGGACAAAGCTGGAGGCGTCACGCTACCTGACTTCAAACTATACTACAAGGCTACAGTAACCAAAACAGCATGGTACTGGTACCAAAACAGAGATATAGACCAATGGAACAGAACAGAGTCCTCAGAAATAATACCGCACATCTACAGCCATCTGATCTTTGACAAACTTGAGAGAAACAAGAAATGGGGAAAGGATTCCCTATTTAATAAATGGTGCTGGGAAAATTGGCTAGCCATAAGTAGAAAGCTGAAACTGGATCCTTTCCTTACCCCTTATACGAAGATTAATTCAAGATGGATTAGAGACTTAAATGTTAGACCTAATACCATAAAAACCCTAGAAGAAAATCTAGGTAGTACCATTCAGGACATAGGCACGGGCAAGGACTTCATGTCTAAAACACCAAAAGCAACGGCAGCAAAAGCCAAAATTGACAAATGGGATCTAATTAAACTAAAGAGCTTTTGCACAGCAAAAGAAACTACCATCAGAGTGAACAGGCAACCTACAGAATGGGAGAAAATTTTTGCAACCTACTCATCTGACAAAGGGCTAATATCCAGAATCTACAAAGAACTCAAACAAATATACGAGAAAAAAACAAACAACCCCATCAAAAAGTGGGGAAAGGATATGAACAGACATTTCTCAAAAGAAGATATTCATACAGCCAACAGACACATGAAAAAATGCTCATCATCACTCGGCCATCAGAGAAATGCAAATCAAAACCACAATGAGATACCATCTCACACCAGTTAGAGTGGCAATCATTAAGAAGTCAGGAAACAACAGGTGTTGGAGAGGATGTGGAGAAATAGGAACACTTTTACACCGTTGGTGGGATTGTAAACTAGTTCAACCATTATGGAAAACAGTATGGCAATTCCTCAAGGATCTAGAACTAGATGTACCATATGACCCAGCCATACCACTACTGGGTATATACCCAAAGGATTATAAATTAGTCTACTACAAAGACACATGTACACGTATGTTTATTGCGGCACTATTCACAATAGCAAAGACTTGGAATCAACCCAAATGTCCATCTGTGACAGACTGGATTAAGAAAATGTGGCACATATACACCATGGAATACTATGCAGCCATAAAAAAGGATGAGTTTGCGTCCTTTGTAGGGACATGGATGCAGCTGGAAACCATCATTCTTAGCAAACTATCACAAGAAGAGAAAACCAAACACCGCATGTTCTCACTCATAGGTGGGAACTGAACAATGAGATCACTTGGACTCGGGAAGGGGAACATCACACACTGGGGTCTATCATGGGGAGGGAGGAGGGGCAGGAGGGAGGGATTGCATTGGGGAGTTATACATGATATAAATGATGAATTGATGGGTGCTGACGAGTTGATGGGTGCAGCACACCAACATGGCATAAGTATACATATGTAACAAACCTGCACGTTATGCACATGTACCCTAGAACTTAAAGTATAATAAAAAAAAAAAAAAAAAGAAAAAGAAAAAGAAAAAGGAAATATCTTCAGACAAACCCTGGAGAGAAGCTTTCTGAGGAACTGCCTTGTGACGTGTGCATTCCACTCACAGTGTTATACCTCTCTTCTCATACAGCATTGGGAAACTCTTCTGGAGAAACAGGTACCAAGTGATATTCGGGTGCATGTTGGTGCTGATGGTGAAAAGTGAAATAGCCTCAGACTGAAACTGGAAAAAGCTTTCTAGGAAACTACTCTGTGATATATGTAATCATCTCACATAGATAATGCTTTCTTTACATTATGCAGCCTGGAAACTGTCATGGATGGTTCCACGAAGGGACCTTCGGGAGCACTTTCAGGACTATGGTGAAAAACGAATTATCTTCATATCAGAACGCGAAAGAAGCTATTTGTGAATCTGCTTTTTGCTATGTTTATTCATCTCACATAGATGAAGCTTTCTTTACATCACACCGCTTGGAGACTTGCTCGTGGATGGATCCGCGAAGGGATATTTGGGATCACATTGGGGCCTATAGTGAAATAGAAAATGTAGTCAGATCAAAAAGGGAGAGAAGCATTCTGAGAAATTCCGAAGGGATAGTAAGTGGCACCCGGAGGCCTGTATCGAGCAAGGAAATGTCTTCCATCGAATATTTGAGAGAATCTTTCTGCACAACTCTTTTGTGAAGTTTGAGTTCATCACTTAGAGTTAAATCATTCTTTGGATTGCGTAGTTTGAAATCTCAGTTTCTGTGAAATCTGAGAAAGAACATTTGGAAACGCTCTTTAGAATATCCTGAAAAAGAAATAACCTCAGAGAGAAACCAGAAGGAAGCTTTCTGTCAAAGTGCTCTGTGTCAGGTGAATTCCGCTCACACAGTTAAGCTTCTCTTTTCATAGAGCAGTATCATAACACTGTTTTTGTTTAGTCTGCGAAGGGATAGTCAGGAGCACATTGAGGCTTGTGGTGAGAAAGGAAACGTCTTCATATAGAAACTGGAGAGAAGCTTTCTGAGGAGTTGTTTTGTGACGTGTGCATTCCACTCACAGAATTCCACTCACAGAATGACGGGTGCATTCCACTCACCTTTATTCTCCTAGAGGATTCCGGAATCCCTTTTGGAGAAAAAGCTACCAAGAGACATTCGAGAGTATAAGGATGGCTACGGTGAAAAAGGAAATATTCTCAGACAAAATCTGGAAAGAACATTTCTGTGAAACTGCTTTGTGTTAGATATATTTATTCACCTCACATAGTTAAAACTTTTCTTATATTATGCAGTTTGGAAATTCTGTCATGCACGGATCCATGAAGGGACATTCGGGAACACATTCAGGCCAACGGTGAAAGAGGTGACATGTTCAGTTAAAAAGTGGAGAGAAGCTTTCTGAGAAACGACTTTGTGATGTATGCATTCCACTCAGGGAGTTATACCTCTTTTCTCAGAAGGCACTGTTTGAACACTGTTCCTGTGAAACCAAAAAACTGATATTTCAGAGCGCATTGAGGACTGTGGCAAATATTGAATTATACTAAAATAAAATCGAGGAAGAAACGTTCCACGAATCTGCTCTCTGATATGTGCATTCACTTCACAGACATAATGCTTACTCTATGTTTCCCAGTTTCGAAATTTTGTCTTTGAAGGATCTGTGAAGGGATATTTAGTGACGCCTGGAGGCTTGTGGTGAGCAAGGAAACGTATTCCGATGAAACCTGTGGAGAACCTTTCTGAGCAACTGCTTTGTGATGTGTGTATTCGTCTCAGAAAATTAAATCGTTCTTTGGATTGAACAGCTTGAAATCACTGTTTTTGTGGAATCTGAGGAAGGATACTTGGAAACGATCCTTAGAACATGGAGAAAGAAATATCCTCCGGGAAAATCCAGAAGGAAGCTTTCTGTGAAACTGCTCTAAGTCGTCTTAATGGCTTTCACTCAGTTAAGCCCCTCTTTTCATTGAGCATACCTGTGTATGTTTAGCGTGTGATGGCATATTCGGGAGCACTTTGAGGCTTACGGTGAAAAAGTAAATATTTTCAGACCAAAACTGGAGAGAAGCTTTCTGAGGAACTGCCTTGTGACGTGTGCATCCCACTCACAGTGTTATACCTCTCTTCTCATACAGCGTGGGGGAAACCCTTTTGGAGAAACAGGTACCATGTGATTTTCGGGAGCATGTTGACACCGATGGTGTAAAGGGAAGTAGCCTCAGACTAAAACAGGAAAATCTTTCTAGAAACTACTCTGTTATATGTGTAATCATCTCACATAGATAATGCTTTCTTTACATTATGCAGCTTGGAAACTGTCATGGACGGAAAACAAATAGAGTGATATTTGGAGCACATTGAAGACTATGGCAAAATTGAAATATCCAATAAAAAACACAAAGAAGTACTCGAAGAAACTGCTCTCTGACATGTCCATTTTTACACAGAGCTAAAGCTTACTCTACCTTTCCCAGTTTGAAAGTCGGTCTTTGAGGGTTCTGTGAAGGGATACTAAGTGGCAACTGGAGGCCTTTGTCGAGCAAGGAAATGTCTTCCATCGAATATTTGAGAGAAGCTTTCTTCGCAACTCTTGTCTGAAGTTTGTGCTCATCTCATAGAGTTAAATCATTCTTTGGATTGAGTAGTTTCAAATCACTGTTTCTGTCGAATCTGAGAAAAAACGTTTGGAAACTCTCTTTAGAATATCGTGAAAAAAAAAAAAACCTCAGAAAGCAGAAGGAAGCTTTCTGTGGAACTGCTCTGTGTCACGTGAATTCCGCTCACACAGTTAAGCTTCCCTTTTCATTGATCAGTATGATAACACTGTTTTTGTTTAGTCTGTGAAGGGATATTCTGGAGCGCTTTGAGGCTTAAGTTGAGAAAGGAGACATCTTCAGATAGAAACTGGAGAGAAGCTTTCTGAGGAGCTGCTTTGTGACGTGTGCATTCCACTCACAGAATTCCACTCACAGAATGACGTGTGCATTCCACTCACAGAATGACGTGTGCATTCCACTCACCTTTCTTCTCCTAGAGGATCCCGGAATCCGTTTTGGAGAAAAAGCTACCAAGAGACATTCGGGAGTATAAAGATGGCTATGGTGAAAAAGGATATATCCTCAGACAAAATCTGGAAAGAAGATTTCTGTGAAACTGCTTCGTGTTAGATATATTTATTCATCTCGCATAGTTAAAACATTTCTTATATTACGCAGTTTGGAAACTCCGTCATGCATGGATCCGTGAAGGGACATTCGGGAGGTCATTCAGGCCTACAGTGAAAGAGGAGATATCTTCAGATAAAAAGTGGATAGAAGCTTTCTGAGAAACGACTTTGTGATGTATGCATTCCACTCAGGGAGTTATATCACTTTTCTCACAAGGCAGTGTTTGAACACTGTTCCTGTGAATCCGAAAATGTGATATTTCAGAGTGCATTGAGGACTATGGCGAATAGTGAAATATACTGAAATAAAATAGAGGAAGAAGCGTTCCAAGAATCTGTTCTCTGATATGTGCATTCACTTAACAGAGTTAATGGTTACTCTATGTTGCCCAGTTTCGAAACTTTGTCTTTGAAGGATCTGTGAAGGGATATTTAGTGACACCTGGAGGCTTGCGGTGAGCAATGAAACGTCTTTTGATGAAACCTGCACAGAAACTTTCTGAGAAACTGCTTTGCGTTGTGTGTATTCTTCTCATAAAGTTAAACGGTTCTTTGGATTGAACAGCTTCAAATCACAGTTTTTGTGGAATCTGAGGTAGGACATTTGGGAACGATCCTAGAACATGGAGAAAAAAACATCCTCAGGGAAAATCCAGAAGGAAGCTTTCTGTGAAACGGCCCTGTGTCGTCTTAATGACTCTCAGTCTGTTAAGTCCCTCTATTCATTGAGCAGTTTTTAACCCTGTGTATGCTTAGCATGTGACGGGATATTTGTGAGCACTTTGAGGCTTATGGTGAAAAAGGAAACATATTCAGTCCAAAACTGGAGAGAAGCTTTCCGAGGAACTGCCTTGTGATGTGTATTCCACTGACAGTGTTATACGTCTTTTCTCATACAGTGTGGGGAAACCCATTTGGAGAAACAGGTACCAAGTGATATTTGGGAACATGTTGGTTCTGATGGTGAAAAGGGAAATAGCCTCAGAAAAAAACTGGAAAGAAGCTTTCTAGAAAACTACTCTTTGATATGTGTTATCATCTCGCATAGATGGAGCTTTCTTTACATTACACAACTTGGAAACTGTCATGGACTGATCCACGAAGGGACTTTTGGGAGCACATTCAGGACAATGGTGAAAAAGAAAATCTCTTCAGATAAAAACTGGAAAGCAGCTTTCTGTGAATCTGTTTTTGCTATGTTTATTCATCACACAGAGATGAAGTTTTCATTACATTATGCAGCTTGGAAACTACCTATTGGATGGATCCACGAAGGGATATTTAGGATCACATTCGGGCCTATGGTGAAATAGGAAATATAGTCGGATTAAAACTGGAGAGAAACTTTCTGAGAAACTGCTTGGTAATGTGTGCATTCCACTCAGGGAGTTGTAACTTCCTTCTCATAAGCCACAGTTTGAACACTGTTCCTGGAAAACCAAAAGGGATATTCGGAGCACATTGAAGACTATGGCAAAAGGTGAAATGTCATGCAATAAAAACAGAAAGAAGCACTCGAAGAAACTGCTCTCTGACATGTCCATTCTTTTCACAGGGTTAATGCTTACTCTACATTTCCCAGTTTGAAAGTCGGTCTTTGAGGTTCTGCAAAGTGATAGTAAGTGTGAACCGGAGGCCTGTTTCGAGCAAGGAAATGTCTTCCACCGAAAATTGGAGAGAAGCTTTCTGCACTAATCGTTTGTGATGTTTGTATTCATCCCATAGAGTTAAATCATTCTTTGGACTGAGTAGTTTGAAATCACTGTTTCTGTGGGATCTGAGAAAGGACATTTGGAAATGCTCGTAGGATATCCTGAAAAAGAAATAACCTCAGAGAGAAACCAGTAGGAAGCTTTCTGTGAAACTGAACTGTGTCACGTGAATTCCGCTCACACAGTTAAGCTTCTCTTTTCATTGAGCAGTATCATAACACTGTTTATGTTTAGTCTGCAAAGGGATATTCAGGAGCGCTTTGAGGCTTACAGTGAGAAAGGAAACGTCTTCAGATAGAAACTGTAGAGAAGCTTTCTGAGGAGCTGTTTTGTGAATTGTGCATTCCACTCCCAGAATTCCACTCACAGAATGACGTGTGCATTCCACTCACAGAATGACGTGTGCATTCCACTCAGCTTTCTTCTCCTAGAGGATTCCGGAATCCCTTTGGAGGAAAAGCTACCAAGAGACATTCGGGAATATAGGGATGGCTACGTTGACAAAGGAAATATCCTCAGACAAAGACTGGAAAGAAGATTTCTGTGAAACTGCTTTGTGTTAGATACATTTATTCATCTCGCATAGTTAAAACTTTTCTTGTATTACACAGTTTGGAAACCTCATCA
>NC_044570.1:4132787-4178858 GCF_007565055.1 Rhinopithecus roxellana
TTGTTCTAAATCATCAGCAGTGAGTGAGTTAGTTTCAAAATTAAGAGAAAAGCAGCACAGTTTGTCCTCTATCTCCACCCGCCATCTCTTCACAATCCTTCTCATGAAATTAAAATATCTGAAGAGAGAGTTGAAAATTTCTGCAGGCAGAAATGCAACTGCCTCTGTTCAAGAAGAAGAAGAAGAAGAAAAAAAGTTACTCATAAAAGAGATTGCTTGCTTATACGGAAGGGGTAATTTCAAGATAGCAATGTTGTTTCAGCACCTCTTAATTGAGAAAGAAAGAGTAAGAATAACTACTTCTCTGCTCTGGTGTATAATTTGTACCTACATGGTGGAATACGGAAACCTCTTCGGACACAATGGAAGGAAATGAAGTATGTCCATTGGACACCTTATATCAGAGACAGAAAATTTCAGCTTTTTCCATGTCCTTTGAGCCCAGATGAAGAAGTGAAATGATGAATATAAAATTTTCTCAATAACACCAATGCTACTCACTATGCTGCTTAATAATTTATTGTTATTATTCTTTTTGGGAGGGAGTCTCACTCTGTCACCCCGGCTGGAGTGCTGTTGAGCGTCAGCTCAACGCAACCTTCCACGTCCTGGGTTCAAGTGAATCTCCTGCCTCAGGCCTTCCCAAGTAGCGTGGCTACAGACACAATTCCACCACGGCCTGGCTAAGTTTTGTATTTTTTAACAGATCTGGTGTTTCAGCCAGGATGGTCTCGATCTCCTGACCCTTGTGATCCACTAGTCTCAGTCTCCCAAAGTGCTGGGGATACAGACATGAGCCACGTGCAACTGGTGAGTAATTGTTAAAGCCAATATTACAATCTACATTCCACCTCAGAGGCAGAACCACCAAGTTATTCAGTTGAATTCCCTATCTTATTACATACTTCTTACTTTTCCCTTTCCCAGGTCTGTGACAATGGATATTACTTATTTTTTAGAGACAGGGTCTGGCTGTATCAACCCAGACTGCGTGCAAAGAAGGCATGATCTTGGCTCACTGCAACAAATTCCTTCTGGATTCAAGCAATTATCCTGCTTCAGCCTCTGGAGCAGCTGTGATTACAGGCGTAGACGATCAAACCCAGCGGATTTTTGTATTTTTAGTAAACATGGGGTTTCACAATATTTTCCAGGCTTGGCTGCCATCCTGACCCCAAGATATCTGCCAACCTCGGCCTCCCAAATTACTGGGATTACAACTGTGAGCCTCAGTGTTTGGCCTGGAATTCATTTTTGACACGTATTTCTCTAACTTTTTTACCTTTTCATATTTACCACTTCATATCTTTGCATATTGTGTAATACTTATTTGTATAATTATAGCTGAAACTTATTCCATTCATACACCTTAACCGTTTCTACTACTCTGAATCCCCATGCAGAATATTTTTCTTTAAAGGAAATCTAGTTAAAAACAAATAATGGTGTTCTCAGAGTAAACATAATACATTTTATATATGGTACTAGAAATATATATTAATAGATACCTAAAATGTCTCTTTAAGAACACTATTTTAAATACACTATAGTCATGATTGTAAGGAGAGTAAAGATTTAGTTTATTTATTTTTTTTTACAATGCATATTTAGAAAATGTAATTGAGTGTCCCAGCAACCCTGTGATGTATTCATTGGTTCATCATATATTTCAGTGTCATCTGTAAGGGAATAAACCTTCCTGTCATTTCTGTTACACGTTTTATTTTTGATTTAAAGTACTTAGAGGTTAATTACATTATCAAGAAAGATATTTTATTAACATAAACACTTCCATAATCTTCATTGTAATTTATGTAATAGTGTAAGAAAGGGCTTAGTTTTGCTTTGTTACCATAGCTATAATCTTACTTATTCTGAAGGATATTTCTTTTTTTTTTTTTTTTTTTTTTTTTTTTTTTTTTTGAGACGGAGTCTTGCTCTGCCACCCAGGCTGGAGTGCAGTGGCCGGCTCTCAGCTCACTGCAAGCTCCGCCTCCCGGGTTCACGCCATTCTCCTGTCTCAGCCTCCTGAGTAGCTGGGACTACAGGCGCCCGCCTCATCGCCCGGCTAGTTTTTTGTATTTTTTAGTAGAGACGGGGTTTCACCGTATTAGCCAGGATGGTCTCGATCTCCTGACCTCATGATCCGCCCGTCTCGGCCTCCCAAAGTGCTGGGATTACAGGCTTGAGCCACCGCGCCCGGCCAATTCTGAAGGATATTTCTTAATCTTATGTTCAGAAACATATTATTATATTGTATCATTCAGATTCTGCTGTAAAACTATGTAAAATTAGTAAACATTTATTTCCTTAAAGTATTTCCTATGAAGGTTCTATTACAGGTCATTAAAATCAGCACTACTTCCAGTCTCTACAAAACACTGTTAAGATTGCTTAGTTTCAATAGTCTATTTTTGGTTTGTTAGTTATAATTAAATAGCTGAATACAGGTAAAATAGTTTCTCTCAACAGGTTTCAGTATTTGATACACCCAAAAATGTAAGAGTCTACATCTTTGTATATTATAGCTAGATTTTTCTATGTACTTTTTCTTATAAAAGAATGAAGCTGAATTTTAGGGAGAAGAGTAAGAAATTTAATTTGCTTTAAATTAGTTGATTTTCCTCACTGAACACAACTTACCTATTAAACAACGTTTCACCTCCTCTGCAGGTTATTCTTTCATATTTCCATTTTTGTAATAACTTTTAGATACTCAAATAAGAAAACTTCAGACAGTGTCAAGGGCCCCACAGACATGCTAAAACATTCTGTTCTTAAAAATACTCACTGTTGGGAACATTTCCGGAAAAAAAAAAAAAAAGCATGAAAAAACAAGACTTTTAAGCCATATGTCTTTGCATACAAAATATTACTCTCAAGTAGGCTACACTCAAGTAGTGAAGTACAATTGATAGAGTATTCAATGTATTAATATGTCCATAAAGAATGGAACATGGCTCAGCAATGTGTTTTATATCTTTTGTTCTTAAATATTTATACAGACCTGATAAACTGCCTTAGTTACTTCATTGGTAATAACTTTCACAGAGTCCAATAGTACTGAAGGTTGTAGGCCATTGGTTATACTTGATGATGGGCTTTGTAACAAAACCATAAGCTGGCCACTTGTTTTTGATGTGTATTTATTCTTTAGGTCTTTAAAAATAATCTATGAATTATTAATTATTTCTTTGTCTTGGTACAACCTTTGGTTTTCTCTGTTGCCTGTGTTGCTAGCATCACCCCACTGACATTCATTCATTCATTCTTTCTTTCATTCATCAATTCAAGCAGGTCTGAATCATTTGAGTACTCACTTTCTGCCAGACTGTAAGTAAATCTGTAAGTTAATTGCCAAGGCTTTTGGTAGTAATGATAGCATACGTTAAACAAATTGAATCACAAGACATTTTGGGTGGCTTGCAAACAAGACCATTCACACTAAAATTTCAGCATGGTAAATCATCCTACATTCTGTGCTCTAAGCACCATTCAGTGTGACTCTGAAAATGGGAATATGTGTACCTATGCTCTGTAATGTAGCAGCTGCTAGCCTCATGTGGCTACTGAGCCCTTGAAATGTGACTAGTCTGACTGAATAACTGAATTTTAAATCTCTCTTTAATTAGCCAAATATGCATCATGACTACCATACTGGATAGCATAATTCTAAGGTGTATAGCTACTATCTACTGCTTAAGTGTTGCTTTGAAATGGAATTTCTGGCGTTAAGGGATATTAAGGAACAATCTGTGGGCCAGGCTTGATCTCTTGCCTGTAATCCCAGCATTTCAGAAGGCTGAAGTGACTATATCACTTAAGGTAAGGAGTATGAGGTCAGCTTGGGCAACATGGTGAAAACCTGTATTTATTAAAAATGGAAAAATTTGCCAGACCTGGTGACAAGGGTATATAATCCTAGCTACTTGGGAGACTGAGGCAGGGTAATTGTTTGAAACTGGAAGGTGAATGTCATGAGCTGAAATCATGGCACTGCAATCCATCCTGGGTGACAGAGCTAGACGTCGCGCCAAACAAGAAAGAAGAAAAAGGAAGGAAGGCAGAACGGAAGGAAGGAAGGAAGGAATGAAGGAATGAAGGAAGGAAGGAAGAGAAGGAAGGGAAGGAAGGAAGGAAGGAAGGAAGGAAGAAGGGGAGGGAGGGAAGGGGGGGGGGAGAGGGAGCGGAGGGGAGGGAGTGAAGTGGGATAGATGGGCGAGCCTTTCTAGCAACTTTCCTTAGCAGCAATACACAACCGCCTCAACAACGCTAACTAAGATCCCTCACTACGCCCATAGAGAGAAAGAAAAGAAAAAGAGGAAAAGAAAGAAGGAATGAAAGAAGAAAGGAGGACTATGCACATGCAATAGGCATGTTATTTTTAAAAATATTTTTATTAGCTTTACACAATTTTTTTTTAAATGTATCTGCTTCAGAAAGAAACCTGGACAGCAACCCCTACCAGCTCTACCCAGCATCCCAGTAAATTTTCTAGAAGTCAGAAAACACTGAATAGCAGACAAAGCAGACATCCCAGTGACAAAATTTGGGTAGAACTTTAGCTAACAATAAAATAGCTCCTGGTAAAATAAAATTAGTTTAAAAATGGATGGCTTCCAATTAACCAACAGAAACCCTGTAGGAAAATATTTTATGCCTAACTATTGTCTGTCGCCCTGACTCAGAGACCTGTGGTCTTAGCCTATTTCACTCTATGTATGGTCAGGTGGTGCTGACATTGTTGACTATCCATGATATATTATCCCCTAGTCTCTAGTCACCTGTTTTATTCTACTCCTAATATTTCCTTTCAGAGATAATGATGTTTGAGTAAATGATGTACATAGAATTTGAACTAGGGAAGAAAAGATGGACATTAGTTTTCCACTTTTTGGAAGCTCAAATTCTTATCTGAATTTTGCAAATAAATAGACACATTCATCAATGGGGGCAGAATCAGAAAGTCCAGAAATTGATTCACACAAATATAGTCGATTGATTTCTTGATTTTCTTTTTAACCAGGTTGCAAAGGTAGTTTAATAGAGGAAAGACAGTCTTTCAACAAATGTTGCTGGAACAATTGGATATTTATATGCACAAAAATGAACACTAGATCTAAATGTGAAATGCAAAACTTTAAAACATCCAGATGATAACAGGTGAAAGCCTATGTGATCTTGGGTTTTGTGATGGGTTATAGCACCAAAAGCAAGATATTTAGAACCAAAAAGTAGATGAGTTTCACTTTATTGAAATTAAAAACATCTCTGTGGAAGACACTGCTAACAGAATGAAAAGACCCAATGCCAAAGCCCACAGAGTTTACATCGCCCAGAGTGAATGTTAATGTTTGCCAATTTATGTCAGGTGATCCCAGCATGAAATGCAGACTGTTACAAAACAGTCCAACTGTAATTCCCTCATTGAATAAGGTAGGGGTGTGGAAAAGGTGCTGATCTGACTAATGTTTTTAGTTCCCAGAAACTACAAATTTCTTAGATAATTTATGCTTGTGGTTTAAAACAAAGCTTCAAACTATTCATAAAGATGCACAGTGACAGCAATGTAGGAATTTCTGCCATGCTCTCTAATCTTACACTCCGCTGATAACTAGAATTAATACTTTTGCATCTCGGTTATCCCTGTAGAATTGTTTACATTTAAATCTCTATATATTTGTAATTAAAACACACAATCAAATTGGATGTTATTTATTTATTTATTTATTATTTTTTTTTTTTTGAGACGGAGTCTCGCTCTGTCACCCAGGCTGGAGTGCAGTGGCCAGATCTCAGCTCACTGCAAGCTCCGCCTCCCGGGTTCATGCCATTCTCCTGCCTCAGCCTCCCGAGTAGCTGGGACTACAGGCGCCCGCCACCTCGCCCGGCTAGTTTTTTTGTATATTTAGTAGAGACGGGGTTTCACCGTGTTAGCCAGGATGGTCTCGATCTCCTGACCTCGTGATCCGCCCGTCTCGGCCTCCCAAAGTGCTGGGATTACAGGCTTGAGCCACCGCGCCCGGCTGGATGTTATTATAGATACTCTATGTAATGTGTTTTTTTTAATTCAGCCAATATATCTTTCCATAGCAGTATATTTAGACTGGTTATGTTTAAAAGAGTGCATTTAAGCCCCTATTGATGGAGATTTAGGTGTTACGTTGTTTGCTTTCGGCCATCAGAGGCAACCATTGTGCAGGGTGCACCGTTAGTGCCCCTGTGAAAGAAGAGCTCTGTAAATTCCTAGAAGTGGAAAGAGTACATTAAAGGGCACCAGCACCTTGAAAATGTATAAGCACTGCCAAATTTCTTTCCAAAGTGAATGAGCATACCTATATAGCCACTCCCTTACCAACATTAGCATGATCAAAGTTTTAATCTTACTGGTGTTATAGGGGAAAGAATGGTTTCTCTGTTGTATTAATTTGCATTTATAATTTGTTCATATAAAAATTTTGTTCATCATTATTTGACCTCTTGTTTTTTGCTGCAAACTATCCATGTTTTGTCCCATTTTCTTTTTTTTAACCGATTTTAAAGAGCTCATTGAAATTATGAAAATCTCTTCACTTTAGTCCTGATTATGAAATGGCTCTGATGAGTGGAGGAGCACCAGAGCTTTTGCCTCATGCGAATTGGATAAAATGACATGAATACACGTGGAGTTTCAAGGAAGAGAGTATAATAGCCTAGAAAGAAGGAAGAAGTACCCCTATACTGAGACAGAAGGAGAAGGACTCCAAAGCTGAGTGAGGAAACCCCAAGTGCTAGGGAAATCAACCAGTTGTTATATGAGGACGCTGGAGGAGATGGTGTCTGATTTGCATAGTCTCAGGGGATTGGTTTGACCAGGCATGTCAATCACATAGCCCCTGAATAACCTGGCCCTTTTACCCTGGCCTTTTAATATGAAAATGCAGGGTGCCATTCTGTACACATGGGGACATGTGGGGACAGTCATGTTGCTAGGGGCATGTGAAGACAAGGTTAAAGAGAAGAAGGTGGGAATTGCAATTCTTGGGTAGCCCCAGGTTCTTCAGGTCAGCATTTACATATCAAAGTTTGCCTGCTGGATCTAAGAGCTGAGACTTTCCTGTTAAAGAAGAAACATTTCTGGGGCTGCTTTAAAAGAGAAAAAAAACTTTCCAAGGGCCCCTTTTCCTATCTTCTTAAAATAATTTCTTAATAACATTTTTAATGTTAAATAATTTCTTTTAAATGTTAAAATAATGTTAAAATAATTTCTTTTAACATTTTGCCTCTCCTCTTCTGCAGAAGTCATCTTACCTGATGTTAGAGGGTTTGGGGTGTTGACTCTTTCTGGATTCTTCATGCTGAAAGGGCACATCAAATGTGGAACAGCAGCGAGAGTTCCTTCTGGGGTCGATCTAAGGGGCCTCAGAAGAAGAGTGTGTCCATGTGTGGATCATTTTGCAGCACTATGTAGGTTTGATGGCTTCTACACAAGAAAAAAGAAACAATTTGAGTTACACTTTTGAGTATACAAAATTCAAGTATTAGCACAAGTCATATAAGCAAGAGAGGGCTTGATATAGGGATTACCCAATTTTAGAAAAAATGCTGGAATTCATTAAAGTGGGATTGTAGCTACCAGGGGTTGAAGGCTGCATTTTTCCTGAACTTGTGAATAATTTTGATGTCATCTTTAAGTACCTGTAGTTTTACTTCTGCCTGAATAGAGGTGTTAATCTAAGAGATAGAATTTCCCTTTGGGGATCTATGAAGTTCCTTGGTTTTATTTTCCCAAAGATACCTCCGATTATGGACACCCTACTCAATTTTATTCCCTGGCAGAATTTGCAGGATAATTTCCAAGAACTAGTGTATTGATCCAGATATTTACATTACCGTTGCTTCCCCCCGCCCCTCTCCCAGATGCAGGAGATAACCATTGGATTCATAGGAATGAACATGGTTAGTCTTAAAGGTAGACAAAAAACCTTAAAAAATATAAGGGAACTAGGATTTAATGACAAATATATGATAAGCTTTGGAGCACAATTTCTCTATTCAGGCCAAATTTAAGGAGAAAAAAAAATAAAAAAGCACATTATAGAACCATGGGCATTTTTCATAGAATAAATTTTAGTCTTATACTTCAACTGATTGCTTGCACTAAGTGCAGCAAGAATGTTTTTGTTTTTGTTTTTGTTTTTGTTTTCTTTTAGTAGTTCTATTGGATTCACTTTGATGAAACTCTGTTCCAGCAAGAATTTTAGATAAGAACTTTAAAGCTGAGACCAGCCATGGTTGTTATTCTCAAATGTCTGTACGTTGGATGATCCTCTCTTCTTGAGGTCTCAGATGAACTTGGAGCCCCCAGATCTTTTAGCAAGTGCCATTCTTTACTGACCACAAGTCAGGAATACTGTGCAGGGACTGTGTGGAGAAGGTATGAGGTAACTTCTCCCAAGGGTCTTTTATCGGCTCTGCCTGGCAAACTTGATTCCTTAAAAGGAAACACATTCTTCCAGTCAAAACCTTGGTCAAGTATCCAGTTTTTCCAATTCTGTACTGTTGACAGAGTCAATGGATTCTTATTGCACTGATGCAAACAACTATGTTGCCATAAGTAAAGAGTATTTACAGTTTTAAACAAATGTGGTAAAAATTTTGTCCACAGGGGAATATCTTACTCAAATTTTAAGGGCCATAAATGGTTTAAAATAAGCTTTCTTGACTCTGAGAAACAAAATAAGGATCAGCAATATTCTAAGCAAAAGTTAAAATGTCTGTTTCTACTTTCTGAATGCAGTCCAGTTACTTAACTCTTCTTTCACTTGGTATTTGTGAATATGCCAGTTCTTTATGAGTTCCATACATTCTTTCCCTATCCCAATGTTACAATCATCAAAGCTATTAAAAACCTGCTTTTGAGAACACCTATTAAAGTCCTTAATATAGCATGATTATAAGCTGTCTTTTCAAAAGGAACAAAGCAAGATAACTTATGTCTGCAAATGATAGAATTTCCAGGATAGTTACGGTGAAAACCATGAGTGACAAAGAAGTTTATTTTTCTCTACAGTTTACAATAACTTTATGCTTAATTATGATTGATAGCACATACTTAGACATTAGAATTTTAGGAATCCCACACAATTTTGCAACATCAATTAGTATTATTCATCAAAATATAACTTAAAGAAAATTGGACAAAATTTTGGCAATCTCAGGTGACTAAATATGTCTTTTCTGAAGTTTCAGAAGCCCTCCAAACCACCCAGAAAGCCAGGCATTCAGAAGGACAATTTTGAAACTTGCATGATGCTTTTAGGATGCCTGTTAAATGTTAGAGGTCTAGAACAGTCAATTTTAGAAAATAGAAGTCCAGATTGCCATAAATTACTTGTTTTTCCAAAATGATGGCTCGAAGGGCAAAAACTGTTTATTAATTTTTATTATGATGTGACATGTTATTTGGCTATGACATCCCATTCAGAGCCAAATTTTGCCCTTTCATTAGTTTGGCAATGTTAACCCCAGTTTATTTAAATGAAACCTTATAGATCATTTCATTTAGTCTCAACCAATTTGACCATGTGGTAAAATATTTACAAACCTTTTAAAATCCTTTTAGTGGAGGGCAGATTAGTTTCTTAACAACTCATTGGTGTGCTTTTATTTCAATGCTAAAGTTATAAAAAGACCGTACAATAACCTTCTGAGTTTTGTTAATGTTCACTGTTGACATTTAGCAACTTTCATTTTTGGCGAACTGCCTGGTTAATAAGCGATTTCACTTATATACAAGGTGTGGATCCTAGAATGCAGACAGAAGTCCAGATAAAGTGTGAGTTTTCAGCATCTATCTCTGTGTATCTCATGTTTGACCAACCTAAAGTCAGGCAGGAAACAACCTTGGAACGTTTGGCAAACTTGGTGTGTAAGTTGTATGATTTAGACGACCTGTGTTCATTTTGACGACACCTGCATTTTACCAGTAATCCTTAAGGATATATTTCTTAAACTCACACGAACAGCAGCAACAACAAAACATTGATTTAAGAGCTTACTTTTCTTTAAGACAATTAAATAGAGCTGTTTTTATAGCACCACACATATGGCAACATAAACAGAAGATTCAAAGATTTTTTATGTGTCACTTTCTTAATTGGATTACTGACTTCAGGTTGTAGCTCTTGGAGGAACAGGGTCATTAGCATGAAATTTTTAGGGACTAATTAGCAGACACAGCTGAAGACAATTAGCCCATCCCTTCCCCCAGAGTCTTGTTTCTTAGTGGCGGGAGTGGGTGTGGGTATGTTTATGTCTTAGGTAGACAAGAGCATGATTCTCTAATTTAGGGCTACTCTTAGTCATTTCACACAGTGCATTTTCTCCCTAATTGTTACACACTGAACCTCTCTCATAATGTGAAGTAACATGATATCCCCAAGACTCACAAGGCTAAATAACTCAATACATAATAGCACAGAACCTTTGGTCTTGGGAGGAATTTATCTGCTTTGAATTTGGGGGTGTTTCATGAGGAAAACAAGGGTGTTTTGTTTTGTTTTGTGTTTGTGTGTGTATTTCCCCATATGGGACCTTTGGCACCTACTCTGTTTTTCTCCAGGAGTCCCTTAAGGTCTCTCAGGCATGCATTCAGAGTGCTAAGACAAAAAATGGAGAAAAATAATTCAGTCAACTGAGAATAAAAGAGTCTTTTTCTCCAGAACATTCTATTTATTTATTTATTTATTTATTTATTTATATTGTTATTATTTTTAAATTATACTTTAAGTTCTAGAGTACATGTGGATAACGTGCAGGTTTGTTACATATGTATACTCAGAATATTCTTTAAATATATCGATAAATTGAATATCTACTTTTTATTTAAGTGAATACTTTTAAAGAAAATTCTTTAAAACTTTCTTATTACTTGACATTAGCCATGCCAACCAGTTAACAATTTTGGTTTTTGAACTTTACAAAATGTAACCTCACAGATAAAACCAACCTAGGTTATGATTTAACCACAAGTGTCCAAGGTATTTTCAGAGGAATGACAGTCAGGTTTTGAATCTTTCATTGCAAAATTGTGATGGAGACAGTGAAGAAGAATTGACCTAAACAAATATATTTCATTTCCCACCCCAAGCTGTCTTTTCCCATTGCTGGACTTAGGTTGAACCAACGTTAGGAGTAGCTTGGTTTACATTCTACAGTGTAAAACAAAGATGACAACAGCTGTTTCCCAAAGTAGACCTCCCTCTTGCCTGGAAACCAGATCAAGAAGCTAGCCACAAGGTTAGGGATCATGGCTTAGGTGTCAGCAAGCTGGAGGCTACAAGATTTTGACTTTCCCTAAACTTCTCTCAAGGTCAGTGCTTAAGATATTTTGTAAACCCTGCCTTTGATGGATTAGCTGGGATAACCCAGATTGAAAACATGGCATATCAGATTCTTTGGCCCTCGCCCATGAACTGACTTAGCAGAATAAGACAGCCACCTTCGTAAAATGGTAGAGACTAAAACAAAGTATTGCCACATGACTACAGGTTATGTTCCCAAGGACATGGAACAAGATGTAGGACTGTAGCCCAGTTTGTTTCTGACCATTTATGCACATGTATCTCATTAAACATAGATTTAAAATTCAGCTATTCAGGAACACTAGCCACATTTCAAGGGCTCAATACCCACATGAGACTAGCAGCTACCACATTAAAGAGCATAGATACACACATTTCCATTTTCACAGAGAGTCCCACTGGATGGCGCTTACTGACCATTTAGTTGGTCTGGCTGGAACAGCAGGCTTACTGGGTCCCCGGCGTTCAACCTGACTTAAGATACCCTTTGTTGACAGAACCATACAGAAAGACATGCAAAGCACACAAATTGTCTACAAATTAAGATCGACCTCACTAACCTGATGTCGTTATGTATCAAATTACCTAGAGTATAAATGATAATCGTACATTTTCTTTTTACAAGTTTGCACAGAAAGAAGCCAAAAGCCCAACTGGTAAGAAATTTTTATCATTTTGCCAGAATGTCAGCTTCTAACTTTTATTTCTTCGAGCTGAACTCTAAGCCAAGAATTTTAGGTTTGGAAAATTAACTTTTTCCAGGTTGGATGAACATTATAAAAGAGAGAGAAGCCATTTTAAATTACACATAGAGAATAGGAGGAGACACCAGTATTTTCTGACTTAACTATTGGACTTCAATTTCTTCCAGCAATTTGTTCCTTTGTCTCCGCTGGGCTCAGGGTACCCGCTGGGTGGTGTGAGGCTGGTTTCCCAAAACATCTGCTGCCCAAAGCATTGTACCCGGTAATCTCTACAAGTCATCCAGTGAAGAAACGCCAGAGAGTGTAAACTAGATAATGATGGATGGAGGATGCCAGAGTATGTTTTCACTTCAAGCTCTATGGGCAAGTAGGACACTTGGAGTATTCCAAGGTATCCTCAGGATATTTGGGTCAGGCTGAAAGTAAGTTTACTAATTACTTAAGCCTGGCATGCCAGTTATTGAACCACAGAGGGGTAATTGTGAGTACCAAAATCTCACATCTTTGTTCCATCTCATAGAAAAGTTTTCTCCTTGTCTCCCAGAATATGGAACTATGAGTGTAAAAGATTGGGATAAGGTCAGATCAGACTTAAAATGAGCACAAGAGGGCCACCATGTTCCCCTCCTCACTTGGTTTGTGTGGTCCATAATTAAAACTGCCCTGGAGCCCTTTCACACTGGGGATGAGGAGGAGGAGTTTCGGGATAATATAGAAAAGTGTAGTAACCAGGAGTCTGATGATCAGCAAAGTGAACCATCAGAGTCTTATTTTAAAAAGGAGGAGAAACGGGAAGCTTTCTATGCTAACCCCCAGAAACTTATGTGAGAAACAGTTCCACCTACTGCAAAAACAGTGCCACTTACCGCGCCTGTAGGGGAAGGTCCAAAACGGCCACCCCCACCTCAGCCTTATAAATTTTTGGTAGGGAGCCTGCGACGGGGCTTGCCGCTGTTGTTGCACGCGCCAACATTAACTATGGCGAAGGGAAGCTTCAGGCTTGCCCAACAGCCAGTTACAGTGAGGGAATGATCCAGGCTTGTCCACCTGTTAATTGTAGTAAAAGAATGCTGCGAGCCAGTCCAAATACAAATTATGGTGCAGAGACAATCCAGGTCTCCATTTACCAGGCAGGAGAAATGGGGGATTTGAATGTTTGGCAGTTTCAGGTAACTATTTTGCAAGCTGAGGAACCCGGAGAACATGCTTAAGTATGCTGGGAGCCATTCACTTTTAAAATATTAGAAAACATAAAGCGAGCAATTGGACAATATGGGCCAAATTCTCCTTATGTTCATACCTTGTTACAATCTGTGGCTTATAACCGGTGTTTAACACCTCTGGGTTGGGAGTCATTAGCCCGATCGACCCTGTCCTACTCTGAATTTCTCCAACTTAAAACGGAGGTGAAAGGATGAAGCAACAAATCAGGCATGCAGAAAAGATCAAGCCCAACCTGCCCTTACCATCACATCTGATCAATGGCTTGGAATCGGACAGGTATGGGGTACTGTAAATCAACAGATGGCAATGGATGATGAGGGTGTTGATCAGCTCAGAGCTATATACCTAAGAACCTGGGAAAAAATTCACAACCCTGGTACTACTTATCCTTCTTTTAACTCAGTTTACAGGCTCCAAGAGAGACTTATCCAGATTTTATTGCACAGTTGCAAGCCACAGCTGAAAACACTATTTCAGATTCTCATGCCAGGAAAGTGATCCTTCAGCTGCTTGCTTGTGAAAATGCTAATACAGAATTTCAGGCAGCAACTGGACCTACTAAGGGACAGACAGAAGAAAATTACACTTATTGGGACTACATTTCATTACCACCACTGATTAGGCCTGTTACATGATCACATACGTCAATGGAGGTTTATGTTAAGGACAGCATCTGGATGCCTGGACCAACAGATAACCAAGGCCCTACTCGTCCAGAGGAGGCAAAAATGTTAATGAATGTTTCCATTGGTTATTGCTTTCCTCTCATCTGCCTGGGGCCACCAGTAGGATGTTTAAATTATGATAAACATTGTTGTTGGCTGTTTTATGTCCCTACACATAAGGGATCAAAAACCTCTGTTCATGTAATCAGTGGAAGAAAGTTTCAATCTTTGGACACTACTAAATACCTTGATCACAGATGGCTGACTATGTTATGACACCTCACCAGATTAATAAATGTAAACCTAATAAGAAGCCCTGCCCTAGGCAGGCCATTAAATGGTCTGAAAACCTAGAGGTGCTAACCTGGGAAGATTGTATTGCAAACAGCGCTGGTGTACAGCAAAATAATTATTCTAAAATCATCATTGATTGGGTCCCTAGGGGATACTTTGCAGCAAATTGTACTGGACAGCATGAAGATTGTAGAGAGACTCGTTTTGCAAAAGACTACCCAGGTAATGCACCAAAATTATATAGAATAACTGAAACAAATTGCCCTATTAAGCGGGAGGAGAACGGTATGGCTCTTCGAACCCCAAAAGTGATTGATCTCATTATAAGTTCAGACCATCCGGGAGCATGGAAATTAATGATGGCTCAAACCCCGGTTTGGATTTGGAAAGGAGACTATAAAACAGAGACCCACAGTAAAACATTTTGATTTGCTGTAGCCATGACCTATAATCATTTGGTCCCATTACAGAGTTATGTTAAACTTCCTTTTTTGTTGGCAGTTGGAAAAGTTAATGTCCTACCTGACTCTCAAACCATTTCATGCCTCAGTTGCCATCTTTTACCTGCATTCATTCTACCTTTAATAAAGAGAATATCATTTTTACTGGTTAGGGCCCCAGAAGGAGTTTGGATACTTGTTTCCTCAATAGACTTAGGGAGGCCTCTCCCTCCATACATATTATCACTGAAGTACTACAAGAAATACTTCACAGATCAGAGAGATTCATATTTACTTTAATAGCTGTGATCATGGGCCTTAAATCTGTGACAGCTACTGCTGCTGCTTCTGCTGTTGGCGTTCCTTTACATGTTTCTATTCAAAATGCTGGCTTTGTGGATAGTTTGCTTTGGAATTCCCAAAGCCAAACAGATCAAAAATGATCAAATCAAATTAATGATCTCCATCAAACAGTAATTTGGATGGGAGATTGGATTATGAGCTAACAGAGTAACTCATGTGAGTAATGGAAGAAGAGTTCTTTAAGGCACACAGGACTGATCACCGGTATTAAGTACCTAGCTGTAGTTGGGGGAACCCAAAATTAAGAGAGACCAAAATATGTGCTTGTAGGTGAGTTTATTTTCTATTTTTATTTTTGTTTTTTGGTAGGTCTGGGGAGGAATTGTAAGTATCTTTCTCTCCTGCACCAAGCTTTGCAGAGTCTATCCTATTTGATGTGAGAATGGCAGCCAATTTAAATGAAGATTTTTGGGCTTATGCTGCATGGTGAAGGGAAGGAGAAGAAAGAGCAAGTGGCTGCTTATCCAGGGGGAAAGTGAGGGTTGAGTAGGAGTCTCAGGGATCAAGAACTATATCCAGAGACACTGGCACATGGAATTACAACAATTGTCCAAGAACCCAGACTAGCAGGATTAGGTTTCAGGTGGAAACTAGTAACCAAATGCACTGTGCTGCCTTTGGAAGGAGTCGTGGGAATGAGCAAAGTTGAAGGTCTGTGGGGTAAAAGAGCCACCAGGACTGCAAAGGTCATCCATGTGGCCATTTGATCTGGTCTTCTGGGAAGTACTTGGACAAGAGAAGATGAGGATCAGGAGTGGCAGGGAGTCTATGTCAGCAAGTGGGATTGAATCTATTTGTTTAAGAAATCATATTCTGTTTCTAAGGGTATGTCTTAGACAACACTGGATTTACAGCAGTACTTTTGGCTTACATCGAGAACTGCTGCTGCCAAATGTTAAAAGTAGCGAGACTTCATCCTAGAATCAAGCCTTGCTTCGAACTTCTCAATGAGACCTAGTTGTTTAATGCTAAGGGCACACCCTCTACAGTTCAGTACAGGATTCATGGGAATTGGGCTTCTTCCAGCTCTAAAAATGAATGTTGGAAGCACAGAACTTTGAGATGTTTGGATTGTGTTGAGACTAATAACTTCGTCTTCAAGGTAGGTGACTGCCTAGATTCCTGTTTATTTAACTGTGAGTATCTGAAAGCATTGAGGAAGATTGTCATCCTCATGAAAACTGCCATGCTTGTATTTTCTCACCTGGAAAGTCAACCCTTTTCTCCCCCTGATAAAACCATACTGTCTTTCAAGACACAGCTGGACTGTCATCCTGATGATGTCTTCCCTGACTCCAACTGAGTAAATCATTTAGATTTCATTCCTGCATGCAATCTTTATTTACCTCTGTTATGAAATTATCATATCTTATTGTGATTGTTTCTCCCTGACTAAATTATGAGGTCTTAGAGATGGAGACATGAGTATCTGTCTGCATTTGTGTATCCAGTTCCTAGTATGCTGCTTGATACATGATAGGTAGCCAGTGCTTGCTCTGTGAAAACATAACCGGAAGGGTGGCCCATTCATTTAGGAGTTCTTACCAGCTTTCTAACTCTGAGTCAGAATGACCCTTGAACTGAACCCTTCAGGGACCGTAACTACTAAAATTACGGGATTGTATCCTTATGGAGTCTTACTGCTGAACGCACATTTTGTTCAAAGGTTCTTCCTGAAGAACTTATCAAATTTTAGTTAACAGGGATAGGGGTGGTGGCTTATGACTCCAGTCCCAGGACTTTGAGAGGCCGAGGTGGGCATAGCATTTGAACCCAGAGGTTCAAGAGCAGTATGGGAAGCAAGGCAATACCCCATCTCTACCCAAAATCCAAACAATTATCTGGACTTGGTGGTGTGTACTTGTAGTCCCAGTTGCTTGGGAGACCGAAGTAGGAGGATCCCTTGAGCGTGCTACTTCGTTAGAAGGCAGACGTTGCAGTGAGTAGAGACCACACCAGTGCATTACAGCCTAGGCAATAGGGCAGGACCCAGTCAATGAAAAAATTACACTTTTAGTTAAAGGACTGAGAGTTGGTTAAGCAGTAAGTGGCATATATTATATAAGGGATGTTAGGAATATGACAAAATACAGTTTAACTGTAATTAGGAGAGTCTATTTGTATGCAGCTAGAATATCTAGTTGAGTATATTTGAAACTTTGCTTTCTAACAGGTTGAAAAGGTTCAAACTCAAGGCTGGAATTTTTTTTTTTTTTTTTTTTTTTTTTTTTTTTTTGAGATGGAGTCTGTCACCCAGGCTGGAGTGCAATGGTAATTATCAACTCACCACAACCTTTGCCTCCCTGGTTCAGGTGATTCTCCTGTGTGAGTCTCACGAGTAGCAGAAACTACAGGTGCCCACCATGATGCCAGGCAAATTTTTGCATTTTGTTAGTGTTTTAGACATGAAGTCCTTGCCCATGCCTATGTCCTGGATGGTATTACACAGGTTTTCTTCTAGGGCATTTATGGTATTAGGTCTAACATTTAAGTCTCTAATCCATCTTGAATTAATTTTCATGTAAGGAGTGAGGGAAGGATCCTGTTTCAGCTTTCTACTTATGGCTAGCCAATTTTCCCAGCACCATTTATTAAATAGGGAATCCTTGCCCCATTTCTTGTTTTTCTCAGGTTTGTCAAAGATCAGATGGCTGTAGATGTGTGGTATTATTTCTGAGGGCTCTGTTCTGTTCCATTGGTCTATATCTCTGTTTTGGTACCAGTACCATGCTGTTTTGGTTACTGTAGCCTTGTAGTATAGTTTGAAGTCAGGTAGCATGATGCCTCCAGCTCTGTTCTTTTGACTTAGGATTGTCCTGGCAATGCGGGCTCTTTTTTGTTTCCATATGAACTTTAAGGTAGTTTTTCCCAAATCTGTGAAGAAAGTCATTGGTAGCTTGATGGGGATGGCATTACATCTGTAAATGACCTTGGGCAGTATGGCCATTTTCACAACATTGAATTTTCCTCTCCATGAGCATGGTATGTTCTTCCATTTGCTAGTGTCCTCTTTTATTTCACTGAGCAGTGGTTTGTAGTTCTCCTTGAAGAGGTCCTTTACATCCCTTGTAAGTTGGATTCCTAGGTATTTTATTCTCTTTGAAGCAACTGTGAATGGAAGTTCACTCATTATTTGGCTCTCTGTTTGTCTGTTAGTGGTGTACAAGAATGCTTGTGATTTTTGCACATTGATTTTGAATCCTGAGACTTTGCTGAAGTTGCTTATCAGCTTAATGAGATTTTGGGCTGAGACAATGGGATTTTCTAAATATACAATCATGTCACCTGCAAATAGGGACAATTTGACTTCTTCTTTTCGTAACTGAATACGCTTGATTTCTTTCTCTTGCCTGAACTGCCAACACTATGTTGAATAGGAGTGGTGAGAGAGGGCATCCCTGTCTTGTGCCAGTTTTCAAAGGGAATGTTTCCAATTTTTGCCTGTTCAGTATGATATTGACTGTGGGTTTGTCATAAATAGCTCTTATTATTTTGAGATACGTTCCATCAATACCAGATGTTTGGATTTCTATTTGTAGAGTTAAGAGGATGATGGCTGAAGTAAATTTGGTACTATTTATCTTCAATTAATGTCACATAGAAAAATGGAGATGGTACTTTGGGTCCTGAAGTCCTGCTTCAAACCTACGTATGTCTAATTGCTTGTGTGCTTTTGGGCAGGTTCTGTGACTGCGGCCTCCTGAACTGTAAAGTCTAGGAAGTTTTCCATACTATAGGGTTGTTGAGGGAATTTAGTGAGCAAACAGACATGTCTATTTCATAGCAGGTGGCCAACACTATTATTTTCTACGTCAGCCTGTTTACTCTTTCCATCAGCAGCAGGTAAAAATTCTGTTGTTATATTTTTGGCTTACAGATGGAAACAAAATGAGGGGCATTTTCCACACACCATTGCTTCTTTACTTTTATCTTCATTTGTGTGCTTGCTGTTGGAAGCTAGAACTTTAGCCACTTACAACATGTTTGGTATATAAAATTTATTTTTGCAACTTTGACTTATATGAGAACTTTGTAGGCTTTCATACTCAAACATGAGATGTAGCATATTAAGAAAATTGAGGCACTTCACATGTTCAGATTTTACTTTTCTCTGTTACAACGTAGCCTGTGTTATTCTGTCACACAGGCTAGTGTGTACAGGAGTGATCTCAGCTCATTGCAATCTTCACATCCTGGTTTCAAGTGATTCTTGTCTCTCATCCTCCCAAGTAGCTTGGATTACAATCGTGGGTCACCATGTCAGGTAATTTTTGTATTCCTCCTCCCCCACCATGGAGATGAAGTCTTATTGTGTCACCCAGACTGGGGTGTAATTGCATGGTCCCAGCTCACTGCCAACTCTGCCCTTTGGGTTCAAGTGATTCTCCTGATTCAGCCTCCCAAGTAGCTGAGATCACAGGTGCCTGGAACCATGCCCAGATAATTTTTGCATTTTTAGTAGAGATGGGATTTCACCTTGTCATCCAGGATGCCCTCAAACTTCTGACCTCAAGCGATCCTCCTGCCTCAGCCTCGCAAAGTGCAGGAATTTCTGGCAACAGCCACCATACACTGCTACCTTTTCTGTAGAGATGGGGCTTTGCCATGTTGCCCAGGTTCACCTCGAACTCTGGAGCTCAGCCAATTCTCCCACTTCAGACTCTGAAATCATTGGGATTACAGGTGTAGCCACCATGCCTGGCCATTTTTACTTTACCTTTTCACATTTGAAAAATACGTACTGGTATAATATGTGATTGTTTTGGGGTTATTGGTTGCCTCCTTAAAATGTGTCACTATGCCTAAAGGAGCTTGCCAGATTTTAGTGTTTCAGCACTGTAAAGTCATTATTCAATTTTAAATATTTTTTTAAATTTCAGGTTGAGTTAGAGTGTGTCAAAGTCTTGCCAGTACAAAATGAAATATTATGCTGAATGAAAACATTAAAGAGATGAGTGATTATTCACTACTTAAAAGAGAGTAGTAAGGAAAACTTGCATCTCCTAGACCTTATACATTTTCCTGATTTGCGTGTTTTAGTACTTAGTAATATGGCAGTATTATAAAGCTATGTTTGTACTTGTAAGAGAGGGTTAAATTTGACAGATTTATAAAATTAACATCCAGGGATTAAACTCTGCAAACACACCTCTATTTGTATTAAGGCATCCCTTGCCCTCTGCTTGCTGATGAGGTTTGGCCAGTGAGGACACCAGCCTCCACATATACTGGCCCAAGATTGGCCATTGTACCTCACAGCCATGCGAGGTCGTGGTGCATGTGATAACCACTTCCCAGTGCTCTGCACCACCCCTCTCACTCCAGTACTGAGAATTTCTCCCTCCTCTGATTCTGCAGGCACAAGGAGTGCTAATAGAGTGAACCTGTTACTATCTCAGGGAACTTCACCATCATTTGTGGGCATGCTGCATAAGTCACTGTTCATTAAAGGATTCTTAGATGACTCTGACTGGGAACCATCTGCTTTCTGCATGAGTCCCAAATCCCAACTGCTACTGACAGAGGCAGAGATTATATTGGATCTTGGGCATGTCATCAAGAGGTACACCAGATAGAGAGCTCCTTCTGTGCATGGTAGAGTAGAGAAATATCCTTTTAGGTTAATTTGAGGATTTGAAAGAGTTCCTCCATTGGAGTATGACTCCAAGAGTAATAACAGTTGCATTAAAATGCAAGAAATTCTTTGTTCTGAAATTTGAGCGTCAGAATTACTGTGAGTTCATTAAATATAATTAGCATTGTATTTATTGTCTGAGTACCAAGAAAAGAAACAACAATGTAAAACCCCTTTCAATGCATTTGTTAAATGAAATAAGAAAACTTAAGGTTCATAATGACTAGGATTTCATTTGACCTTCTAGGTCTAGCTCAGCTGGCTCGGGAAATTGTGGCATTTCAGAAAGAACTGCAGAAAACATCAAGTGCTATCACAGCTGAGCACGAGGAGTTTGAAAACCACAGGCCAGCTCTGCAAAACAACTGCCAGATACAGTGAGTATTGCTCCTTGCCAGTTGCAGTGTGATACCAGTATACTTTACCAATATGTAAATTTGACCCAAGTCACACCTGTGTAAATCAGATTGAATTTAGCATCAAATGTCACTCCTCCAACTATAATAAAGGTATTCTTTGTCATCTGATAAAATTCTCTAGTGATAATATGATCTTATATTCATAACAGTAATAACATGGAGAAGAAAGCAAACACACTGAAACGTAAAAGTTTCAGAGTGCCTGATTGTATCCATTGTTATCTCTTGATTCTCACTCTGAGGATTACAGACATTTGCTGTGTCTTCTGCTCACATGTGCTGGAATTTTCTGATATGACTGAAAAAGATGGTGAAATCTGCGAAACACACCTTGTTTGTGTTCTGTTTGTCATTTTTAAAATAGGGACCCTGTTGTTTACTGGCATAAATCTTTTCTACTGAAAGAGTATAAACAGGATAAGAACACTTTTCCTTTTGAAGCAAGCTGTGGTTTGTTTAACATAATTTCCTTTCCTCTTCTGAATCTTTTCAGATTGCGCAATATGCATGACTGAGGGCCCAGATACTAGATTACAAAGCTTCTGTAAGAAAGATAACTTCTCAGGTGGTCAATTTAAAAGGGAAACTGAAGCAGAGTCAGACAGGTTAGGGACAATTTAATGCCACGAATATTTTTCTCTGTGTAAATCTTCTGATGACTGAGAAAATGTAATGATCTAATTTACTGAATATTAAGTGATTATTATGTTAGAGAAAAACCAAAGAAATGTGTGTCATGTTAAAAGTAAAACTCCCTTTCTTCTTTGATAATATTGCCTGGGTTGTCATCAAAAGTGACTTGCTTCATAGGTGCCTCATGGCTTGGGAGAGCCTCATGTCCCAAATGGGAAAGGAGGGTGGTGATATAGAAGTCTCCAGGTTCATCTTATAATTTTCTTTTCTGTTTGTTATGCCAATGTTAATGCCAGTTCAGTAGTTTTACAGGATTCCTTGACAGACAGATATTTGCATACATGGGAGGAGCAGGGTGGTTCAGCAAAGAGAACGTTGCCTTCGGAATCAGAGAGCTGATTCTTCTTTTTGGTCTCATTTTCAAAGTTAGTTATTTGATCTTGGACATGTTACCTTAACTTCCTTCTGTCTCAGCTTTCTCATTTGTAATGGGGAAAATAATGTCTATTGAGCCATAATGAAAAAGATGAAATGAGATGGGTTTCAATGTGGTGCCTTGGACATAAGAAAACACTCAATAAATGGTGATTGATATGGTTTTTTTACTGTGTCTTCACAGTGGATACACCTCTGTCCCTTCCTATTTCATAAGAAGGATGTTGAAGCTTAGATACTTTCTTCTTCAGTTGCTTTCAAGCTCAAAGAATGTGTATATGTGTTTCCAATTCACCTGTTTTCTCACTCTAGTTCTGCCCCTGCCTCATTCCCGTTGGCATTCGTTCCTCATGAGTCCCTTGCTCTCTTCTACCAGCACTTGACTTATTGTTATCTCTTTACTCATTTCTACTTTTTTCTGTTCTTCATTTTTAGCAGTTCTGTTTGTGAAACTTCTCACAGCTGAAACCATAGTCTGATGTTAATGAAAACAGTTGAATGCAGATAGAACTTTTGCACATGTATGCATTGCTGAGGGCAAGCTTTTTTCTCATAGCATCATAAGAAGGCATTGCAGGAGAGTGGGACACATGAACTGGCTTTGCCTTAGGAAATTCCAGTAACTATTGGACCTGCTAACCATTTGATCCAGCCTCAATAAGCATTAGGCCCCCATCTATAAGCATTAGGCCCCCATCTATAAAATGGGAGTTGTGAAAGTTCCTTGAACACCGTGTTGTTGTGAATGCAGACTCTTACTTCCTTGCCAGAAACTCGTACCGTATGCTGTGGAATTGACAGCACAGGTAATCCACAACATGCGAGTTCTGAAGCACCTGCTGTTGTGAAATGCATTATTTTCCAGCCAACAGTATGAATATTCATGCTGGGATGAATAAAGATAATAAATGTGTTCACATCAGTTCAGCTCAAACTGGGCCCTAACCATGAGTTCAAATCTGGCTAGGCTTTGCCACCAAAAAAGTTATGAATAAGTTTTCAGTTTTCAGAGCTTTTGGCATGTGAAAATGGATACTGAAATTATACCAGTTTACAAAAGACATATGAAATTGTAGCTGTTACAATAAGCCCTCAATACATGTTAGTGGTTATTACTACCATGGCCTCAGAAATGGTTTATTGTGCAAATTTATCCTTATTATTGCTCTCTTCAATTATACAAAAGAAAAAAAAAATTCTCCAGTACCTGAATTTTCTTCTCTTCCTTTTCCATTCACTTCTGAAATGTTATACTCTGCAATGCTAGAGAATAAAGTGTACTGCAACCCAAGGCCATCTCTGATCAATCATTCTGTCAGTGGATTAAGAAGTGGCAATATGGTGCCTTGCAATGGTGCTATACATCAGGATTTCTTGAACATTTTTTTTAAACAGAAAAGACTTCTAGCAAGTATGGTTACACCAAGGATCCCAAATTATCCAAATGGAGGTGTGGAGGGTAGTGCTTCCAATTGTGACCTTGAGTTTGTGGTTAATACTAAAGAAGGGTCAATGAGCTTCAGCAAGAGACAAAGAGCTTCAGCAAGAGACAAAGAACTTAAACAAACAGACACTTGGAAAAGGCTCTCAGAAGTTGCCATCAGAGAGTCATGAACATCACTGTCAAAAGCCAACTACCGGCAAAGATCTCACCATGTCTGCACTTGCTGAAAGCTTTCAGAAACATGACTTCCAGTTCTCCAGAAAGATGTATCTTTGCAGAGTACAGAGTTGTCTCTGAGCAGCCTCAAGTGAAAACAAAGAATAAAGGAACGGCACCTTGGAAGCACTCACAGGCAGTGCAGCCTTGAGGCTACACAAGGGCGGTTCCACCAGACAGCTTTTCCCCACACCCTGTCCAAAAGCAAAATGAAACCTTAAAAGTGAAATGTATCTGAAAGGTTAGCCACCTGGACAAAGCGTTGTGTGCTGCTCTGGAGTTGGATAGCTATCCTGCCCTCCCTCCTCCCATGATACAGCGATGCTGTGAGGGTCAGTGGGACAGACTGGCAAGCTCTAGTGTTTTCATAACACACAGAGTTGTTTATATACTAACAGTTACCTTTCCTTGCTGCCTTTTGCTATCATACACTTTACCATTGGTACTGCAATTAACGTAGGTGCTTGAATCATTAGTATTTGTGAATCTTTTGCATCATCATTTTGTATTTGCAAGGATAATAATTTATTTTTGAACCAATAGAGTTATTTAGAAACCTCTTGGTATCTTCATACAATTGGTAATATTCTTGCCTTGGTTCCTTCTGAACCTTAGGCCTGGGCAGGTCACATGGGCTTCCCTCAGTCCTTCTTCTGAAAGAACGCCCCATGAATCACCCACTGAGTCAAGGCACAGCCTCTCCACCCCTCTAGATGAGAAGTTATTGTAAGTACAACGTTCTGATCTCAGCTTCAGCTGGGTCGTGTTACGTACTCTGTCAGCCTTCAGTTGTTTTAATATTTTTATTTTAAGATCAATTCTGCAGACCATGAGGCAATATGGAAGTTAGAACCAGATTGCAAAATGATGTGTCATCTTTGAGAATCACCTAAATTACAAGGAGAAGAAAAAAGATGGCTTCTAGTAAATAATTAGATAACACATATTTGCAAAACTGGACATATAGACCATGCAATACGGTATTAATAAACATCTTCAGAGTTCTGTGAATAGACTCAGTTTATTAAGATAAAAAGCAAATCTACAAAATCTGTGAAAGCAAGCAAATAAAGGTTATTTCTAAAGTTGGAAAAATTATGCACATCATTAAAAAGTCATTTAAAAATATTGTGGCAACGAAATACAAACAGATAAGTGTTTGTTTTGGTTTTTGCTTTTTGGTGAGGGCAGAGCCTTACTCTGTCACCCAACCTGGAATGCAGTGGCATGATCTACAGTCACTGCAACCTCTGCCTCCCAAGTTCAAGTGTTTCTCCTGCCACAGCCTCCCAAGTAGCCTGGACTACAGTCATGGGCCACCACGCTCAGCTAATTTTTGTATATTTAGTAGAAATGGGGCTTCACTATGTTGGCCAGGCTAGCCTCAAACTTCTGACCTCAGTTAATCTGCTCTGCTCTGCCTCTGAAATTGCTGAGATTACAGGTGTGAGCCACAGGGCCTGGCCTGGATAAGGTTCTCACTTCCATACCATTGGAGTAAATTCAAACGTTGCAGTTGGCTCAGATCATGATTGTTGGAACAGTAACGAGGGGATGTTTTTAGAAACTCTACCAGTGGGTTACCAAGGCTGTGATTTGAGTCATGAGCAGACTTCTCCCCATACCTGGTCCCACAGCAGACAGAAGTGACTCCATAGTTCTGGGCTTGAGCTTCGGTGTCGTCAATGAAAAGAAAAGAAAAATGAAGACCTATACTGTCTCTCCATCTCTGAGCCATTAATTATGACTATGTTTCCCCATGCTTGTATTTAGCAAGACTTGAAGATTACTGTGTTTCTTTCAATGCAGCTGCAAGGCCACAAGCTACTCAGGCTACAAGTTATGCTAAGTCAACACTTAATGGTATAAATTATGTAACCTGTCATTTTATAATTAGCTGTTTTAGTTCTGTTTGGTAATTTTGCTTATAAATACCCCACTCAGTCTTTGCTCAATGCTCAGCCTTTTTGGATATAATTCTGCTGAGCCAGGGCATCTCAATAAATTTTCCTGTTTCCCTATATCAGTCTCTCTGGTCCTCTGCTTCCCACAACATTATTGACCAGCCAGTAAGATGGAGGGGAGGTGACAGGTTTGTGGTCTTCTTTGCCCCTAGGGGCTTAAGCCCTGGTTCTCTGGTGTCCTGTGACCCCTGAAGCACCATCGGGGGAACTTCAGCCTGGAGGAGAGAGCAGCCCTTTTGTGACCCAGGGGCCCTACCCTGCAGTGCTCTGGTAACTAAGGGGCTACAGGATGATTCCAGGAACAGCTCACTTCAGAAACCTCAGAAAGGTATTGGGACCCCAGGCAGGACCCATCCCATATAGGACTGAAAGGGAGCCTAATCACCTCCTAGGGTGTAACTGGCAATCTGACTGAGAGGGGATCATGTGGTGAGAGTGGCTTACCAATTCAGAAGAAACTTACACCCCAAACAACACAGCATGTAAGAGTGGCCACTCGGTCAGCTCAAAAGGAAACTGGAGGTGGTTAAAGTGGCTTGTCATCCCAATCAATAGCCTGGGAACTTGTAGTGGAATAGTGTGTGAATGGAGAGGCCTAACTAGGCTAATCAGCCATGAAGCGAGGAACCACAAGTCTCTTAGCAAAGACTGTGTTTCAGACCAAGTGTGGGACTGACCAAAACAAGTGGCGATCCTCACAGGGCTAATAGAAGCTACACCACAACTTCTGAAATTGTGGTGGGCTTAAGAAACTCCCCAAAGCCAAGTGGTTTCTAAAAACCTCCATAATAGGAGATGATCTAGCTGGTCCAAAACAAAGTAAAATGTGAGCATGAGTGTACTGCATCATAACTGGGAGGAAATGGGAAGAGAGTCATCAAAACCTACACCATCAAGACGTATCTTAAAGAAAACTTTAAGAAAGGATTTACAGGAAACTACAAAAGTATACTAACATCCCAAAGGTGAAAAACTCTCTGTCAACCAAAATGGCCCTCTTTTGGTGTTAAATAGATGACCAAAAAACTATACACATGGAAACAATTGGCCATGGGTTTGAGGTAATGACAAGAGTTGTTATTTTTGTTGTTGTTGCTGCTGCTGCTGCTACTGTTGTTGCTTTTAATGTGGCATAATTATTTTTTCTTGCTTTTCCTTCCTGTTAGCTGTCCTGTTTCTTTTAGCTTTTGATGTCCCTGCCTTTTGGTGTCCCCAATAATGCATTATTGCTACTTTCTCCAGAGTCTATAAAGCTGTTAGGAGATTTTTCTTTGTACTTTATTTCTTTGACTCCAGCTATTAAGGGATTTTTCTTTTTGTATATAGTTCTATGAACATGTAGTGTGGTAAAAGTATATTTACAGTGTATATAAATATTGATCTTTTTGTCTTTTGGTAGCACAAGGGCTCTTGTTAGGGCTATTAGTTTTGCCTTTTGGGTTCATGTTCCAGTAGATGGAGATTGAGCTTCTGTCATTGTGTTTAATGTCGCCGCTACATACCCGGCTTGTTGGAATTTTTTCTGGCTCAAAACTATTTTCATTTATGAAGTTTTCAACATCTGGGTTTTTGAGGATTTGATCTGTGAGATCTCCGTGTCCAGAAAATGCATCATCCACTCTTTAGAAACAGTTATGGAGTGGAACTTCAGGTTTAACTGGAAGCCCGGTGGTTGTGCTTAAGTTGTTTACTGTTTATTTAAGTCACCCTCCAAGGGCTACCTTACTGTGGGAAAAACCATATACTAACCTAAACAGGCTGGCTGGTGCTAAAGGATATGGGAACTAGAACAGACCAAACTCCCCCTTATTACACCTCCATGAGTCCATGGTCACATTGAAAGTTGAAGGCCAGCTGATGGACTTTATGGTATCCACCAGGGATACACACTCAGTAGTGACTCGAACCATAGGGCCACTATTCAAAAGTTATAAAACTGTCACAAAAGCCACAGGAGTCTCGGAATAAAAACTGTTCTGTCAGTCAAGGAGATGTGTCATCAAAGGCCAAGAAGTCCAACATAAATTCCTCTACCTCCCAAATTGTTCAGTTCCCTTGTTAAGAAAATATTTACTCTGAAAGATTTACCCTAGGATAAATTTAAGAGAAGGTATTCGTATATTGTGCGTAGACTAGTTCTTTTCTGGAGTGTGACTAGAGCAGGGCTTGTTGTCCTCTTATTAAGCTGAAGTCTCGTGTAGATTGGTCACCTTTTGGAGTGACCCTAGCAGGGTCTCAATGACCCTTGTTGCAATGACAAGTTGGTCGTGTTGCATGATTAGTGGTGCTGGATGGTTTGGGTCCTGATGCCTCATTTTCTTGTCTAGTCTATACACAGCCACAACTTAAACATTCATCAAGCAAGTAAATATAATTAAAAATCTTAATTCTAGTAACTTACACTGTAATACTAATTATTTTATGGTTATTCTGTCACTATGCTCAACCTCCACCACAGGTATGAATCTCTAGTTGTAACCATGCTAACTATAAATATGCTATTCATTGCTTTGCTGTTATTTCCCCAGTTAACCGTGATATAAAAAGCACTCATAAAAGGATGCCCACCCTCTACACATACTGCATAGTCCAAAAACTATATAGCCATGCACACTGTTACTCATTTAGCTCTAACTAAATATCAACCTTTGCCCAAAGAAGAAAACATGCTTTTCCATAAAGAATAAAGTAGTACAAATACCTTCTCTTAAATTTATCCTATGAAAGGCATACAAAATAAAACAGAGGAAAACGTGGCAAGACAGGGGTTAAAAAGAAAAGAAAAACAAGTTTTTCTCTGTGTAGCTAGCTCACTCCAAGGACAGTTATAAAATAACACCATCTAAAAAGTTGAGTCTGATGTAATGGGTTGTAAATAACCCCAGTTAAGCAAAGTTGAAAAGTAAAGCAAATTACTTTACTCTCTCCTTCTCTGAAGATCTGTTATGACTATCTTTACCAATGCCCGTGTTTAGTAAAATTTTAGGTTCCTGTTTTTCTTTCAACACAGCTGCAAAACCCAGCTATACAAGGCAAGAATTTATGCTAAGTCAACATTTACACTGTAGATTACATAACCTCTCATTGTTTAATTAGCTGCTTTAGTTCTGCTTCTGTAAGTTTACTTATAAAAAGCCTGCTCAGTCTTTATTCAACACTCAGCGTTTTTGGATATGAGTTCCATGAGCTGCTGCACCTAAATAAATCCTACTGTTTTCCTCTATCAGCCTACCTGGTTCTCTGTTTCCAATAAGGCAGAGCAGAAAGGTTCAGGGTCCTCTGGTAAACCTATGAATTTTTCTTCCTATAGCATTACTATCTTTAAAAAAGCAGATTATGGGTCAGAATTGGAGGAGAAACATCAACATAATTATTCTGAAGATGACTTATAATTAAACATTTGAGATGTAGGTTTCTGTGCCAAGATGCAGGGAAAATTTATCAAAATATGGGCCTTCCCGGAAAAAAGCAGAAGGGGACAAAACAAGTATGTGTAGGTTTTCAAGAAGTAGGTGCAAGATACCATGTAACTAAGGTGTGGGAGTGTTTGTTTGTTTACTTGTCACTTCAGAAATAAGGAGATGGCATCTGTTGGGTCTTGAATAGCATATCAGGTTTGATGAGAGTGCGAGCAAAGTCTGTCACTTTGCTCCACCTCCTCCCCCGGGTAAAAATGTCTTCCTTTCCACCTAGGTATAAATATATTACTCTTTACTTAGTTCCTACTCCAGACACAAGGAAACTAAACCCACTTCTTTTCCTCCTAACTGTAACACTGCCCTTATTCATATCCAAAAAGGAGACCATTGAAGAGTGCCCCCACTGTACTCACAATACTCGGTCAGGGAACACCATAACCAAAACCCTGAGCTACCACACTGATTAAATGTGTGCAGGGACCCACCTAGGAACTTGTACTTACAACTAGACAACCTACTCAGTCTGTGACCAGGAAATGGCCAGCATTACGCATGTTATAACCCTAAATTCCTACCTGGGACCTCTTAAAATTCATGGGTCAAAAGAAGGAACTCTGCTACAGAAAACCAAGACCTCACCCTTCTACGGGGGAGTTATGTCCTTTTCCTTTAATACGTGCCAGTTGTCATCCATGGTCTCAACCTTTCCCATAATCTCCAATTCTGAAGAGCACTATAATTGTTGCCACAAAAATACATGTGCACCCCTTGCTTGTTTTTCCGGTTTCTCAGGGACAACTTCCTGGAGCTGCATAATTGAGCCTTCTAACCTACAATCACTGGGGCCAGTCATACTTACCAAAATACCAGCAAAAACACATTCTAAAACAAGAACTTGCAATCTTGTAAATCTCACCATCCTAAAACTGTATCTGCCCATATGGACTACAAGTTGAAAGGCTGCCCCAGGAATACAAGTTGGTGGGAAGAAAACAGACTCAAAATTCTATTTATGTAATATCAATAAATCTTGGATTCATCCCACCCAAAAACTCCGAGCTTTAAATCACTCTATACAAATATCTACGGGAAACTGTTTGCACCCTCTCCCTTAACCGGAATCCTGTTTGCTCAACTGGCTGAAACATAGCAAGCAGCCAGCGTATCTCCTCATTCTTAAAGAGCTTCATTATCAGAAAATTCTGAATTGCTTATTGAAGAAATACCTTTACAGACACAGTAGGAAACTCAACTTGCCTAGAACAACAATATTACAATGAAACGCTAGGAAACAGTGTATGTTGGGGTACAACTAATTCCAAACCACCCCAACCAGGCCCATTCTCCTGATTCCTTCCTTTAAAACATTCTTGGTAACAACTTAATGCTCCTCATACCTATCAGGTGCCCTCTGGCCTCTCCTGGATCTGCGGGCCATAGGCATATCGGCCATTGCTGACTAAATGGTCAGGGATCTGTGTACTAGGAACAATTAGGTTGTCATCTTTCTATTCCCCTTAGAATAGGGAAAATCTTTAGGGTACTCAGTCTATGATAAAACAAATACAAAACAATCAAACAAAAGACATAATCATAAGAAACTCATAAAACAATAAATGGCCCCCTAAAAATATCCAATACCATGGGTCAGCCACCTGGGCAGAATATGAAATGTAGGGATTCTGCACCCCTATTTACATGCTCTACCACATTATCAGGTTACAGGTAGTACTGAAAATCATTACTAATAACACTAAAAAGTCACTAAATCTGCTGGCCCAACAAGCCACAAAAACAAAGAATGCTATCATCAAAATAGACTGATGTTACACTACCTCCTAGTCCAGGAAGGAGGCATGTGGGGGAAGTTCAGTCTAACTAATTGCTGCCTAGAAATTAACACCAACTGAAAGGTCATCAAGAATACACCTGACAAGACCCCAAAATTGGCCCATGTTACAACCCAGACCTGGGAAGGGTGACCTCCAGTTTCCCTCATCAGGGGCTGGTTTTCATCCCTTGAATAACTTAAGACCTCAGTAAAAATAGTTCTTGCCATATGAGGATTCTGCCCTGTTCTCACTTGTCTCTTACACTCCTTGTTAAAATCATTCAAGCGGCCATAGAGGCCCTTGTGAACAAACACACCACCACTCAACCAATGGCTTTAACTAAACATCAACTGCTGAAAAATAGGAAACTGCCCCCCATTTGAAGAATTAAATGGTGATGGTGTTCTCTATTGAACCTCATTTATAAAAACCATCAAAGGGGGAAACAAAGCAGGTGATGTTCAAATCAAACAAAAAACAAACAAAAAACTGTTCTCTACTAAGCTGATTCACTCAACACCCAGTGATAAGCCAAGCCCTGTTGGTGTTCTGATAGCAGTATCAGAAGAGTGGGGTCCTGTAAAGAATGGGCTCCAGAAGCAGGAATGAGAAAAACAAGATTTTCTTATCAGTTTCACCTCTTTAGAACTCACCCCATACCATTATTCTTTGTTCTGCTCTCAGAGCAATTTTTATGACTACTTTTAGAAGTTGTAAATACTTTGTAAGTTCCTGTTTTCCCATCCATATATAATTGCAAAGGTCATGAGACAGCTGAATTACAACACCTGACACTTTAAAAAACTCTATTTGTTCTGCTTCCATGAGCTTGCTTGTCTGTCCTGCAGATTCCATGCCACTAGCCGGCCAACCTTCTTTGGTTGGATGTATAAAAGTGGAGCCCTGTCTTTGTTCAGGGCTCACTGTTTAAATGTTATTCCACTAAGTCAAGGTACATCTTGTAAAATCCTCCTGTTCCTCGCATTGGTCTCTCCTGTCCCTTAACTCCCACTGCAGTGGCAGCTTTGTCCTCAGTGACAGGGATGAGCAAACAGCTAGGTCCTTTTCTTTGGGGACCAAAGTAATTACTCTCAAATATGGAAAAAATGTCCTCAAGTGAAGCCACCTCTTATTCCCTCCCAAACATTAGAAATACATCAGCATAAAAACATTTCCAAAACGTCTGGTTAGCAGTTTCTTGGTTATAGTCATGGCATTCAGGAACACATAGAATTACTTAAAGAGCCAAGGGATTTTGAGAAGCTTGATTTTTCTGATTGAAGTGTAAATATGCTTTGGAAAGGACTCTGTAACACCTAATATAGAGCCTGTCTCTATTGGGCCATTTCCCTGGAGCTGATCTCACAACAAAGAATCAAACCAAGCTCGTGATATCCTGAATTTCTAGTCACTGAGGCAGATGGTCAGCAAGCTGCTACCCAGCACTAGAGCAGGGAAGGGCAGAAGCAGATGAGTAGGTGCCATGGCCACAAGGGGAAGTTTCTGACAGGCAGTCATTTGTCACAGACCTGGGAAAGGGAGTAAAAGTAACGTAATAAGATAAGGGAATTCAACTGAATAACTTGGTGTTCTGCCTCTGAGGTGTAATGCAGATTGTAACAGTGGCTTTAACAATTACTCACCAGTTGCAGTGGCTCATGTCTGTAATCCCAGCACTTTGGGAGGCTGAGACTAGTGGATCACAAGGTCAGGAGATTGAGACCCTTCTGCCTGAAACACCATATCTGGTAAATATATAAAAATTAGCCAGGCAGGTGGAATGTGTCTGTAGCCGCAGCTACTTGGGAGGCTGAGACACAAGATTCACTTGAACCCAGGAGGTGGAAGTTGCATTGAGCTGACCACTCAACAGCACTCCAGCCTGGGTGACAGAGTGAGACTCCATCCCTCAAATATTAATAGTAATAAATTATTAAGCAGCATAGTGAGTAGCATTGGTGTTATTGAGAAATTTTTATATTCATCATTTCACTTCTTCATCTGGGCTCAAAGGAAATGGAAAAAGCTGAAATTTTCTGTCTCTGAAATAAGGTGCCCAATGGACATACTTCATTTCCTTCCATTGTGTCCAAAATTGTTTCCTTATTCCACCAGGTAGGTACAGAATATACACCAGAGCGGAGAAGTGGTTATTCTTCCTCTTCCTTTCTTGATAGAGAGGTGCTTAAACAACATTGCTATCTTGAAATTACTATTCCATATAAGAAAGCAATCTCTTTAATGAGTAACTTTTTTCTTCTTCTAGAACAGAGGCAGTTGCACTTCTGCCTGCAGAAGTTATCAACTCTCTCTTCAGATATTTTAATTTCATGAGAAGGATTGTGAAGAGATGTCAGGTGGAGATAGAGGACAAACTGTGCTGCTTTTCTCTTAATTTTGAAACTAACTCACTCACTGCTGATGATTTAGAACAAGGCAGAGCCAAAAGGTTCACGGTCCTCAGGTGAACCTATACATTTTTCTGCTTATTTGCGTTGCTAACTTATTAAAATAAATGGTTGGTTGTTCTCAGGATGAACTGTAAGCATCTGTCTTTTGTGCCCCTTTCAATTAGGGTGGAAAGATGGAGATATTTAAGGACTGGAGCTTTGGATAGCCTACCATATTAGATGTGAGAATGGCAGCCTATTTAACTGAAGGCTCTGGGCTTCTCTTGCAGAGTGAAGGGAAGCAGAGGAGAGGGTAAGTGGCTGCTAACCCAGGGGGAGTAGCAGTCTTAGGGATCAAGGACTAGATCCGGAGAATGTGGCAGGTGGAATTTTAAGGATTGTCCAAAAGTACAGAATTGCAGGATTATGTTTCAGGTGGAGACTGGAAACCAAATGCACTGTGCCGGCTTGGCTGGGGCCATGGAAATGAACAAAGTTCAAGGTCTCTAGGGTAAAGGAGGTATCAGGGCTGCAAAGGTCATTCATGTGGCCATTTGATCTGGCCATCCGGGAATTACCTGGACAAGAGAAAGTCAGGATGAAGAGTGGCTGGGAGTCTATATTGGCAAGTGGGATTGAGTCTATTTTATTTTTAAAGAAATAATATTCTGTTTCTAAGGGTATGTCTTGGACCACACTGAATTTACAGCTGTATTTTTGGCCTACACTGATAAATGCTGCTGCCAGATGTTAAAAGTTGCAAGACTTCACCCTAGCATCCAGTCTTGCTTGGGGCTTCTCAAAGAGACTTAGTTGTTTCATGCTAAGGTCACACCCTCTACAATTTTGTGTAGGGTTCCTGGGAATTGGGCTTGCTCCAGCTATCAAAATGAATAAGGGAAGCACAGATCTTTGAGATGTTTGGATTGTGTTTAGACTAATAATTTCATCTTCAAGATAGGTGACTGACTGGACTCTGGTTTATTTAACTGTGAGTATCTGAGGTCAATCCATTTCTCCTCCTGAAGAAACCACACTTTCTTTCAAGACACAGCTGGACTGTCACCCCGGTAATATCCTCCCTGACTCCCACTGAGCGAATCATATAGGTCTCTTTCCTACATGCAGTCTTTATTTACCTCAGTTATGAAATTATCATAAATTACTGTGATTATCTCTCCCTGAATAAATTGTGAAGTCTTAAGAGATGGGGACTATATCTGTCTACATTTGTATCTCTATTTCCCAGTATGCTGCTTGGTATATGTGAGGTAGTTAGTAAATGCTTTGTCTGTGAAAACATAAGTGGAAGGATGGCCCATTCATTTAGAAGTTCATATGAGCCTGCGAACTGTCAGTCAGAATGACCCACAGAGAAACATATAGAAACACAGTGGAAAAAGTTTTTCTACATCTCTACAAAAGATTTTAGAAATTAGGAAGATATGGTGGCTCACACCGGTAACCTTAGCCATCTAGAAGTTTAGAAGGGGGGATCACTTCAGGCCTATACTTTGAGGCAAGCCTGAACAACATAGCAAGATACTGTCTCTAAAACAAAATTAAAGTAATTAAAGAAATTGAATAATTTTCTGAGTTATTCTGTGCATCATTGCTGACTGCAACATTCGGACAGCACAACCACTAAACTGTGGGATTGTATTCTTTTAGAGTTTTATTGCTGAATGCGCATACTATTCAATGGTTCCTCCTGAAGATCTTACCAACTTTTAGTTAACAGGAATAGGTGTGGTGACTTATGCCTCTAGTCACAGCACTTTGAGAAGCTGAGGTGGGCATAGTCTCTGAACCCAGAGGTTCAAGAGCAGTCTGGGCAGCATGACAAAACCCCATCTTTACAGAAAAATACAAAAGAATTAGCCGGAGTCGGTAGTGTGTGCTTATGGTCCCAGCTAACTGGGAGACTGATGTAGCAGGATCCCTTGAGACTGAGAAGCAGAGGTTGCAGTGAGTCAAGACCACACCTGTGCACTACAGCCTAGGCAATATGGCAGGACCCTGTCAATTTTTTTTTTTTTTGCTAGGTGTTTAAGGACTAACTAGTATATATTACATGAGGGATGTTAGGAAGATGTGAAAATACAGTTTAATAGTAACTAGGAGAGTCAGTTTGTATGCAGCTATAATATGTTGAATAAGTTTGAAACTTTGTTTTCCAACAAGTTGAAAATATTCAAGCCTGGATTTTTTTATTTTTATTTTTTCTTATTTTTTTTATTATTTTTTAGATGGAGTCTCTCTCTGTCACTGAGGCTGGAGTATAATAGTAATTATCAGCTCACCACAACCTTTGCCTCTCAAGTTCAGGTGATTCTCGTTCATGAGCCTCCTGAGTAGCAGAAACTACAGGTGCCTGCCATGTTGCCGGGCTAATTTTTACATTTTGTTAGTGATGTGGTTTTACAGTGTTAAACAGGTTGGGCTAGACTTTCTGACCACAGGTGATCTGACCATGTTGGCCTCCCAAAGTATTAAGATTATGGTTGTGAGCCACAGTAACCTGCCACTTTGTACCTTCTTGAAGATGAAATTGTTGATTTGTGGAATTTAGGAAACAGTATATTCATTTACATCAGTTTGGCTTTCATCAGTTTTCTTGCTAAAAATTGATGATTTTCAGTGTAGAATTAAATAAAAGAAATTTATGGATAAAGGCAACTTTAAGTAAAAACCATGGTTTTTACTAAGAGGAAGAGAAACAGTGCTAAAGCAGAAGGTTGAAACTTTTGAATGGTAAGTATGCATGTTTATTTTCAAAATTCTTCTGAATTTCTTTCTTTTTCTTTTTCATTTTGCAATTACCAGGACTTAAGCTCCCCCCACAAATCTGTAAGAGTGTGTGTGTGAGGGAGAAATTACATTTATTTCAGGGATTGAGGACATTATTTTCTTATTTATTTATATGCTGTTACAGAGATGAGATTTTTCACCTTACACGGTGTAAGTGAGCAATCTAAATTTTATTTTTGCTGGATACATTTCTCAGGCTGGGAAGGAAACATTTTGGGCCAGATTTTTTTGGTTGCTAGGAGACCAAAATCCTTGTGTGATATCATTGCTATTCAGCTTGGGAACCATGGTGATGGTGTAGATTACTTTATCTGCCTAGAATTCCTGATAGCATTTGAAGTGGCAATCTCAAAAACCATGCAGGCTGGAACAGCAGGTAAAGAAATATTTATTTGAGATGGAACCTGGTTCTTCAGAAACTCAAGATTTTTCTCCCAAAGATGAATTAACTGTTTCAGAAGCCTCCACTAGGTCTCCATTTTGTGAGCACACATTCCCTGGGGACTCAGACTTAAGGTCAATGATTGAAGAAAATGCTCTTCAGGTTTTGTCACAAGGATTCTTCTTAAAAAGACCACGTTACACAGTTTGTGTCTCTGAGTGAGATAAAGATAATGATTTCTTTTCTCTGACCTTTCCCGGGAAACTTTGGAAAATAGTTGAAAGTGACCAATTCAAGTCTATTTCATGGGATGAGAATGGAACTTGCATAGTGATCTATGAAGAACACTTGAAGAAAGAAATTTTGGAAAGAAGGAATCCTTGCAGAATATTTCAAACTGACAGTAGTATCAAAAGTTTTGTTCGACAGGCTCACATGGATGGATTGTAGTAAAATGTCGATCGAATTTTCAAATATCTGAATCTGCCTTTCTACCACCTTTCTGGCCAAAGAGAAAGAATCCTGTGTCGTAAGCAAGGTACGGTAAAATATTTCAGTGTACCAATTTCCATAGATTGTATAAGATAAGTTTACACATCAGGAAATGTGTTAACACAATGCAGTAAATACATGATTTGAAAATTTTTTACAATATAAGATAAAAATTATTTATTGTTTTTGACATGCTTTGAGTTTACACTTGAGAACATTAAAAGTTCAGCGTTTTACAAGCCAGGTTGGTAACAATGTTGAATCTTTACCACTGAAACTCCAAATAAATGCAAGGCCACTTAATGAATGTGGCTATTAATAGTACATATTTTCCTCCCTCGAGGGTTTAAACAACTTGTGTGCTTTTTTTCCAAAAAGCACATTCATAAAAACATAAACAATGTTCATGAATGAATTGATGACACTAAAGTGTTGTCTGATGAAGCAGAAATCTGAAATTTATTGTGTTAGTTTGTTATTGTCACGTGTCCCATTAAGCGTATGAGACAATAAAAATAAACACAATAAATTTCAGATTTCTGCTTTCATCAGACAAACTTAGTGTCATCAAATAATTCATGAACATTGTTTACTGTTTTTATGAATGTGCTTTTTGGAAAAAAGCACACAAGTTGTTAAACCCTCGAGGGAAAATATGTTACATATTAATAGCAACATTTCATTAAGTGGCTCTGGTACATTTATTTGGAGTTCAGTGGTAAGATTCAAAATTGTTACCAACCTTTCTTAAAACGCTGAAAGTTTAATGCTCAAGTTAAACTCAATAATTTCAAAAACATTAAATAATTTTTATCTTAATATTGTACAAAATTTTCAAAATCATGTCATACTGCATGTGTTAACACATTTACTGATGTGTAAAATTACTTATATAATCTATGGAAATTGGTAACTGAAATATTTTAAGTACCTTGCTTAAGACACAGGATTCTTTCTCTTTGGCCAGAAAGGTGGGTAGAAAGGCAGATATTTGAAAATTCGATCGAATTACTAAATCCATAAATGTTGAGCTGTCGAACAAAACTTTTGATACTGTCAGTTTGAATATTCTGCAAGGATTCCTTCTTCCAAAATTTCTTCTTCAAGTGTCTCATAGACACTATGCAAGTTCCATTCTCATCCCATGAAATAGACTTGAATTGGTCACTTTCAACTATTTTCAAAGTTTCCCGGAAAGGTCAGAGAAAGAAATCATTATCTTTATCTCACCAGAGACACAAACTGTGTAACGTGGTCTTTTTAAGAAGAATCCTTGTGACAAAACCTGAAGAGCATTTTCTTCAATCATTGACCTTAAGTCTGAGTCCCCAGGGAATGTGTGCTCACAAAAGGGACCTAGTGGAGGCTTCTGAAACAGTTAATCATCTTTGGGAGAAAAATCTTGAGTTTCTGAAGAACCAGGTTCCATCTCAAATAAATATTCTTTACCGCTGTTCCAGCCGGCATGGTTTTTGAGATTGCCACTCAAAGGCTATCAGGAATTCTGGCAGATAAAGTAATCTACACCATCACCATGGTTCCCAAGCTGAATAGCAATGATATCACACAAGGATTTGGTCTCCTAGCAACCAAAAAAATCTGGCCCAAAATGTTTTCCTTCCCAGCCTGAGAAATGTATCCAGCAAAAATAAATTTAGATTGCTCACTTACACCGTGTAAGGTGAAAAATCTCATCTCTGTAACAGCATATAATAAATAAGAAAATAATGTCCTCAATCCCTGAATAAATGTAATTTCTCCCCTCACACACACACTCTTACAGATTTGTGGGGGAGCTTAAGTCCTGGTAATTGCAAAATGAAAAGAAAAAGAAAGAAATCAGAAGAATTTGAAAATAAACATGCATACTTACCATTCAAAAGTTCAACCTTCTGCTTTAGCACTGTTTCTCTTCCTCTTAGTAAAAACCATGGTTTTTACTAAAGTTGCCTTTATCCATAAATTCTTTTATTTAATCTACACTGAAAATCATCAATTTTTAGCAAGAAAACTGATGAAAGCCAAACTGATGTAAGAATATACTGTTTCCAATTCCACAAATCAACAATTTCATCTTCAAGAAGGTACAAAGTGGCAGGTTACTGTGGCTCACAACCATAATCTTAATACTTTGGGAGGCCAACATGGTCAGATCACCTGTGGTCAGAAAGTCTAGCCCAACCTGTTTAACACGGTAAAACCACATCACTAACAAAATGTAAAAATTAGCCCGGCAACATGGCAGCACCTGTAGTTTCGGCTACTCAGAGGGCTCATGAACGAGAATCCCTGAACTTGAGAGGCAAAGGTTGTGGGTGAGCTGATAATACTATATACTCCAGCCTCAGTGACAGAGAGAGACTCCATCTAAAAAATAATAAAAAAAATAAGAAAAAAAAAAATAAAAAAATCCAGGCTTGAATATTTTCAACTGTTGGAAAACAAAGTTTCAAACTTATTCAACATATTATAGCTGCATACAAACTGACTCCTAGTTACATTAAACTGTATTTTCACATCTTCCTAACATCCCTCATGTAATATATACAGTTTCCTTAAACACCTAGCAAAAAAAAAAAAAATTGACAGGGTCCTGCCAATTGCCTAGGCTTGTAGTGCACAGGTGTGGTCTTGACTCACTGCAACCTCTGCTTCTCAGTCTCAAGGGATCCTGCTACATCAGTCTCCCAGTTAGCTGGGACCATAAGCACACACACCGACTCGGCTAATCTTTTGTATTTTTGTCTGTAAAGATGGGGTTTTGTCACTGCCCAGACGCTCTTGAACCTCTGGGTCAGGACTATGCCCACCCAGTTCTCAAAGTGCTGTGACTAGAGGCATAAGTCACCACACCTATTCCTGTTAACTAAAAGTTGGTAAGATCTTCAGGAGGAACCATTGAATAGTATGCGCATTCAGCAATAAAACTCTAAAAGAATACAATCCCACAGTTTAGTGGTTGTGCTGTCCGAAGTTGCAGTCAGCAATGATGCACAGAATAACTCAGAAAATATCAATTTTCTTAATTACTTTAATTTTGTTTTAGAGACAGTACTTGCTATGTGTTCAGGCTTGCCTCAAAGTATAGCGCTGAAGTGATCCCCCCTTCTAAACTCTAGATGGCTAAGGTTACCGGTGTGAGCCACCATATCTCCTAATTTCTAAAATCTTTTGTAGAGATGTAGAAAAACTTTTTCCACTGTGTTTCTATATGTTTCTCTGTGGGTCATTCTGACTGACAGTTCGCAGGCTCAATGAACTTCTAAATGAATGGGCCATCCTTCCACTTATGTTTTCACAGACAAAGCATTTACTAACTACCTCACATAACCAAGCGCATACTGGGAAATAGAGATACAAATGTAGACAGATATAGTCCCCATCTCTTAGACTTCACAATTTATTCAGGGGAGATAATCACAGTAATTTATGATAATTTCATAACTGAGGTAAATAAAGACTGCATGTAGGAAGAGAGACTATATGATTCGCTCAGTGGGAGTCAGGGAGGATTTACCGGGGTGACAGTCCAGCTGTGTCTTGAAAGAAGTGTGGTTTCTTCAGGAGGAGAAATGGATTGACCTCAGATACCACAGTTAAATAAAAAGAGTCCAGTCATCACCTATCTGAAGATGAAATTATTAGTCAAACACAATCCAAACATCTCAAAGATCTGTGCTTCCCTTATTCATTTTGATAGCTGGAGCAAGCCCAATTCCAGGAACCCTACACAAAATTGTAGAGGGTGTGACCTTAGCATGAAACAACAAGTCCCTTTGAGAAGCCCCAAGCAAGACTGGATGCTAGGGTGAAGTCTTGCAACTTTAACATCTGGCAGCACTTTATCAGTGTAGGCCAAAAATACAGCTGTAAATTCAGTGTGTCCAAGACATACCCTAGAAACAGAATATTATTTCTTTAAAAATAAAATAGACTCAATCCCACTTGCCAATATAGACTCCCGCCACCTTCATCCTGACTTCTCTTGTCCAGGTAATTCCCGATGGCCAGATCAAATGGCCACATGAATGACCTTTGCAGCCCTGATACCTCCTTTACCCTAGAGACCTTGAACTTTGTTCATTTCCATGGCCCCAGCCAAGCCGGCACAGTGCATTTGGTTTCCAGTCTCCACCTGAAACATAATCCTGCAATTCTGTACTTTTTGGACAATCCTTAAAATTCCACCTGCCACATTCTCCGGATCTAGTCCTTGATCCCTAAGACTGCTCTCCCCCGGTTACAGCCACTTACCCTCTCCTCTGCTCCCTTCACTCTGCAAGAGAAGCCCAGAGCCTTCAGTTAAATAGGCTGCCATTCTCACATCTAATATGTAGGCTATCCAAAGCTCCAGTCCTTAAATATCTCCATCTTTCCACCCTAATTGAAAGGGGCACAAAAGACAGATGCTTACAGTTCATCCTGAGAACAACCAACCATTTATTTTAATAAGTTAGCAACGCAAATAAGCAGAAAAATGTATAGGTTCACCTGAGGACCGTGACCTTTTGGCTCTGCCTTGTTCTAAATCATCAGCAGTGAGTGAGTTAGTTTCAAAATTAGAGAAAAGCAGCACAGTTTGTCCTCTACTCACCTGACATCTCTCACAATCCTTCTCATGAAATTAAAATATCTGAAGAGAGAGTTGATAACTTCTGCAGGCAGAAGTGCAACTGCCTCTGTTCTAGAAGAAGAAAAAGTTACTCATTAAAGAGATTGCTTTCTTATATGGAATAGTAATTTCAAGATAGCAATGTTGTTTAAGCACCTCTCTATCAAGAAAGGAAGAGGAAGAATAACCACTTCTCCGCTCTGGTGTATATTCTGTACCTACCTGGTGGAATAAGGAAACAATTTTGGACACAATGGAAGGAAATGAAGTATGTCCATTGGCACCTTATTTCAGAGACAGAAAATTTCAGCTTTTTCCATTTCCTTTGAGCCCAGATGAAGAAGTGAAATGATGAATATAAAAATTTCTCAATAACACCAATGCTACTCACTATGCTGCTTAATAATTTATTACTATTAATATTTGAGGGATGGAGTCTCACTCGTCACCCAGGCGGGAGTGCGTTGAGTGGTCAGCTCAATCAACTTCCACCTCCTGGGTCAAGTGAATCTTGTGTCTCAGCCTCCCAAGTAGCTGCGGCTACAGACACATTCCACCTGCCTGGCTAATTTTATATATTTACCAGATATGGTGTTTCAGGCAGAAGGGTCTCAATCTCCTGACCTTGTGATCACTAGTCTCAGCCTCCCAAAGTGCTGGGATTACAGACATGAGCCACTGCAACTGGTGGAGTAATTGTTAAAGCCACTGTTTAAACTGCATTACACCTCAGAGCAGAACACCAAGTTATTCAGTTGAATTCCCTTATCTTATTACGTTACTTTACACCCCTTCCCAGGTCTGTGACAAATGACTGCCTGTCAGAAACTTCCCCTTGTGGCCATGGCACCTACTCATCTGCTTCTGCCCTTCCCGCTCTAGTGCTGGGTAGCAGCTTGCTGACACTGCCTCAGTGACTAGAAATTCAGGATATCACGAGCTTGGTGATCTTTGTTGTGAGATCAGCTCCAGGGAAATGGCCCAATAGAGACAGGCTCTATATTAGGTGTTACAGAGTCCTTTCCAAAGCATATTTACACTTCAATCAGAAAAATCAAGCTTCTCAAAATCCCTTGGCCTTTAAGTAATTCTATGTGTTCCTGAATGCCATGACTATAACCAAGAAACTGCTAACCAACGTTTTGGAAATGTTTTTATGCTGAGGTATTCTAATGTTTGGGAGGGAAGAAGGTGGCTTCACTTGAGGACATTTTTTCCATATTTGAGAGTAATTACTTTGGTCCCCAAAGAAAAGGACCTAGCTGTTTGCTCATCCCGGTCACTGAGGACAAAGCTCCACTGCAGTGGGAGTAAGGGACAGGAGAGACCAAGGCGAGGAACAGGAGGATTTTACAGATGTACCTTGACTTAGTGGAAAACATTAAACAGGTGAGCCCTGAAAAAAGACAGGGCTCCACTTTTATACATCCAACCAAAGAAGGTTGGCCGGCTAGTGGCATGGATCTGCAGGACAGACAAGCAAGCTCAGGGAGCAGAACAAATAGAGTTTTTTAAAGTGTCAGGGTGTATTTCACTGTCCATGACCTTTGCAATTATATATGGATGGGAAAACAGGAACTTACAAAGTATTTACAACTTCTAAAAGTAGTCATAAAAATTGCTCTGAGAGCAGAACAAAGAATAATGGTATGGGGTGAGTTCTAAAGAGGTGAAACTGATAAGAAAACTTGTTTTTCTCATCTTCCTGCTTCTGGACCCATTCTTTACAGGACCCCACCTTCTGATACTGGCTATCAGAACACCAACAGGCTTTTGGAACTGGGTGTTGAGTGAATCAGCTTAGTAGAGAACAGTTTTTGTTTGTTTTTTGTTTGATTTGAACATCACCTGCTTTGTTTCCCCCTTGATGGTTTTTATAAATGAGTTTCAATAGAGAACACCATCACCATTAATTCTTCAAATGGGGGGCAGTTTCCTATTTTTAGCAGTTGATGTTTAGTTAAAGCCATTGGTTGAGTGGTGGTGTGTTTGTTCACAAGGGCCTCTATGGCCGCTTGAATGATTAACAAGGAGTGTAAGAGACAAGTGAGAACAGGGCAGAATCCTCATATGGCAAGAACTATTTTTACTGAGGTCTAAGTTATTCAAGGGATGAAAACCACCCCTGATGAGGGAAACTGGAGGTCACCCTTCCCAGGTCGGGGTTGTAACATGGGCCAATTTTGGGGTCTTGTCAGGTGTATTCTTGATGACCTTTCAGTTGGTGTTAATTTCTAGGCAGCAATTAGTTAGACTGAACTTCCCCCACATGCCTCCTTCCTGGACAGGAGGTAGTGTAACATCAGTCTATTTTGATGATACATCTTTTTGTTTTTGTGGCTTGTTGGGCCAGCAGATTTAGTGACTTTTTAGTGTTATTAGTAATATTTTCAGTACTACCTGTAACCTGATAATGTGGTGAAGCATGTAAATAGGGGTGCAGAATCCCTACATTTCATATTCTGCCCAGGTGGCTGACCCATGGTATGGATATTTTTAGGGGGCCATTTATTGTTATGAGTTTCTTATGATTATGTCTTTTGTTGATTGTTGTGTATTTGTTTTATCATAGACTGAGACCCTAAAGATTTCCCTATTCTAAGGGGAATAGAAAGATGACAACCAATGGTTCCTAGTACACAGATCCCTGACCATTTAGTCAGCAATGGCGCGTATGCCTATGGCCCGCAGATCCAGGAGAGGCCAGAGGGCACTGATAGGTATGAGGAGCATTAAGTTGTTACCAAGAATGTTTTAAAGGAAGGAATCAGGAGAATGGCCTGGTTGGGGTGGTTTGGAATAGTTGTACCCCAACATACACTGTTCCTAGCGTTTCATTGTAATATTGTTGTTCTAGGCAAGTTGAGTTTCCTACTGTGTCTGTAAAGGTATTTCTCAATAAGCAATTCAGAATTTCTGATATGAAGCTCTTAAGAATGAGGAGATACGCTGGCTGCTTGCTATGTTTCAGCCAGTTGAGCAAACAGGATTCCGGTTAAGGGAGAGGGTGCAAACAGTTCCCGTAGATATTGTATAGAGTGATTTAAAGCTCGGAGTTTTGGGTGGGATGAATCCAAGATTTATTGATAAAATAAAAGAATTTTGAGTCTGTTTCTTCCCACCAACTTGTATTCCTGGGGCAGCCTTTCAACTTGTAGTCATATGGGCAGATACAGTTTTAGGATGGTGAGATTTACAAGATTGCAAGTTCTTGTTTTAGAATGTGTTTTTGCTGGTATTGGTAAGTATGACTGGCCCCATGATTGTAGGTTAGAAGGCTCAATTATGCAGCTCCAGGAAGTTGTCCCTGAGAAACCGGAAAAACAAGCAAGGGTGCACATGTATTTTTGTGGCAACAATAAGTGCTCTTCAGAATTGGAGATTATGGGAAAGGTTGAGACCATGGATGACAACTGGCACGTATAAGGAAAAGGACATAACTCCCCCGTAGAAGGGTGAGGTCTTGGTTTTTGTAGCAGAGTTCCTTCTTTTGACCCATGAATTTAAGAGGTCCCAGTAGGAATTTAGGGTTATAACAGGCGAATGCGGGCCATTTCCTGGTCACAGACTGAGTAGGTTGTCTAGTTGTAAGTACAAGTTCCTAGGTGGGTCCCTGCACACATTTAATCAGTGTGGTAGCTCAGGGTTTTGGTTATGGTGTTCCCGGACCGAGTATGTTGAGTACAGTGGGGCACTCTTCAATGGTCTCCTTTTTGGATATGAATAAGGGCATGTTACAGTTAGGAGGAAAAGAAGTGGGTTTAGTTCCTTGTGTTGGAGTAGGAACAAGTAAAGAGTAATATATTTATACCTAGGTGGAAGGAAGACATTTTTACCCGGGGGAGGAGTGGAGCAAATGACAGACTTTGCTCGCACTCTCACAAACCTGATAGCTATTCAAGACCAACAGATGCCATCTCCATTTCTGAAGTGACAAGTAAACAAACAAACACCCCACACCTTAGTTACATGGTATCTTGCACCTACTTCTGAAAACCTACACATACTTGTTTTGTCCCTTCTGCTTTTTTCCGGGAAGGCCCTATTTTGATAAATTTCCCTGCATTTGGCACAGAAACCTACACTCAAATGTTTAATTATAAGTCACTTCAGAATAATTATGTTGAGTTTTCTCCTCCAATTCTGACCCATACTGCTTTTTTTAAAGATAGTAATGCTATAGGAAGAAAAATTCATAGGTTTACCAGAGGACCCTGAACCTTTCCTCTGCCTTATTGGAAACAGAGAACCAGTAGGCTGAGAGAGAAAACAGTAGGATTTATTAGGTGCAGCAGCTCATGGAACTCATATCAAAAAACGCTGATGTTGAATAAAGACTGAGCAGGCTTTTA
>NC_044570.1:4178958-4204225 GCF_007565055.1 Rhinopithecus roxellana
CCTTAGCTACTTAATAGCCACCATGGGCTTGAAGCCTTCCTGATAACATAAAACAGTTGATACACCTATTTTGTTTTTGCCGCATTATTATATTGCGTTCAGACAATACAGTAAGCAGAAGAATTGAGCTGTTAGAAAAGAAAATCAGCAGGAAAGATAAATTGACTTTTCAGAAGCATAATAGAGATCCTGACAAAGGTCTTCGGATCTTCAGGTTGACTAGCCTGAGGTGGAAGAGGAAGGTGGATCTTGCTGTCTCTGGGTTGCAGAGCAGAGAAAAGAAATCTGCATATAAGTGAATCCCTGCTTTTCAAGGGCAAAACTGTATTACATATTGATGTGTGTCACTAGAAAGTAACTATCTTTAGAACCGGGAACTCAGCTATCCCTTTCTGGTACCATAATAAATGGCAATAGAACTGTAGAACTGAACCATGTGCACCCGTTACTATTTTGAAGACAGCTACGAGCACAGAAGACAGGAAAGCAATTCTCATGACATACAAGTCAAGTTATATTACATATTCTTACCCACAGCACAAATGGTTTTATCTGTCATAGTTACAACACACAGTTTACACACACACGTACACGTGTGTGCACACAGACACAAAGTTAAAAGTCCTGCGACGCAAACTCATCCTTTTTTATGGCTGCATGTAGTTCCATGGGTAATAGTGTCCACATTTTCTTAATCCGTCTGTCACAGTGGACATTTGGGTTGATTCCAAGTCTTTGCTATTGTGAATAGCGTCCTTTGTAGGGACATGGATGCAGCTGGAAACCATCATTCTAGAAAACTATCACAAGAAGAGAAAACCAAACACCCGCATGTTCTCAACTCATAGGTGGGAAACTGAACAATGAGATCACTGGACTCGGGAAGGGGAACATCACACACTGGGGTCTTCATGGGGAGGGGGGAGGGGGGGGCAGGAGGGGGATTGCATTGGGGAGTTATTACATGATATAAATGATGAATTGATGGGTGCTGACGAGTTGATGGGTGCAGCACACCAACATGGCATAAGTATACATATGTAAACCTGACGTTATGCACATGTACTACCCTAGAACTTAAGTATAATAAAAGAAAAAAAAAAAAAAAAAAAAAAAAAAAAAGTCCTGCTGATTCTTAATGACCAAATCCAACTGGTCACAGGGAGCGGTGGTACACATCCTACAGTCTGGATGCAATTCTTCCATCTTTTTGACTTGTTTTGTGATGAACTGCTTTTATGGATGAACACTGTTTTCAGTTTTAGGAGAAAAACACAGAAAAAGATTAGAAGCAAGCAACAGGAACTCTATGATCAGTGGTAGAAGTTATAGTACATTCTCAATAGTGCTAAGTTTTTCTCCAGTTACAATTACTTGGTGATGCACAATTAATCCATTTATTATTATAGGAGATGGGTCTTTTCTATGTTGCCTTGGCTAGAATACCGTGTCTTTTCATTGGTGCATTCATTCAGCTCACTGTAGCCTTGAACTCCTGGGCTCAAGCAGTCCTCCTACCTCATCCTCCTGAGTAGCTGGGACTACAGTTTGTGTGGTTTACATCCGCGCTGATGCACAATTATTTATTTATTTATTTATTTATTATTTATTTATTTATTTATTTATTATTCTGATACAGGATCTCCTCTCTTGCCAGTACTGGAGTGCAGAGGTGCCATCTTGGCTCACTGCAACTTCTGCCTTCCTGGCCTTAGATGATCCTTTCACCTTTTACCTTACCTCCCGTAGCTGGGACTACAGGCATGCACCACCACTTGGATAATTTCTTTTAAGGTTTTTGTTGTTGTTGTTGTTTGTTTGTTTGTTTGTTTAATAGATGAGGTCTCACTCTATTGCCCAGGCTGGTCTGGAACTTCTGGACTCAAGTGATCCTCCTGCCTCAGCCCCTCCCTAAATCTGGGATTTACAAGTGGGAGCCATGCACCTGGCCTGCACAATTATTATGAAAAGGAATTAAGCCCAGTTGAGTTGCAGAAAACTGGCCACCTTTTCATTTTTTTCTAGAAACATTCATATCATAGACACATTGTCAATCACCAGATCTCTCTTTTTTATTCGGTTTAAATAGGATTGCTGTTATTTCACATTATTTTCCGACATTATCGTTTCATTTTTTCCTTTTATGGCTTTATTCAATTGGATAGATTAGAAATATCAGACTTTCCAAGTCAATAACAAGGAAAAAAGGAAAAGAAAAACAGATTAGGGAAAGCTATTCTGTGAATAACCACCTGATTATAGTTACATGTATCATATCAACTTTATAAAAATCTTACACAATGTATTTGTGCCAAGGTTCCCCAAGACCACCCCCAGGTTTAGTGGTTCACTAGAAGACTCACAGGACTCAGCAAATAGTCATACTCAGTCTTTACTTGATTACAAGAAAAGGGACAAGAGAATTAGTAGAGGAAAAAGGTGCATGTGTCAGTCTGGAGAAGCCAGCACAAGCTTCCAGGAGTTCTCTCGTGGAGTTCCAGGATCTGCTTAATTCTCCCAGGCTCACATTTTGACAATTTTGTGCAGTGATATCTACCAGTACCAGAGTCTCATTAGAGACTAAGTACCCAAGTGTTTCTATGGAGGTTACTCTCCCTGACATGTACCCAAATTCCAGACTCCTAGAAGGAGACAGCTGTTCAGAGTAACCCACACTGTTTTTATAAAAACACTTTAGACACAGTGAGCCACTCTCCTTGGGAATGTGGAAACCCTTCTAGGCTCAAGCGATTCTCTGCCTCAGCCTCCTGAGTAGCTGAATTAGAGGTGCCGCCATCGTGCCCCAGCTAATTTTTGTATTTTTAGTAGAGAAGAGTTTTGCCATGTTGGCCAGACTGGTCTTGAACCTCATTTCCTCAGGGTGGTCTTGAACTCATGACCTCATGTGATCCCCCCACCTTTGCCTCCCAAAGTACTGAGATTACAGGTGTGAGCCACTGAGCCCAGTGTGAATATCTTCTTTAAATCAACAATTTTATTTCTTAGAGCAGTTTTTTAGTTTCAGAGCAAAATTGAAGAGAAGGTACAGAGATTTCTCATATATTCCATGCCTCCCACATGCATAGCCTCCCCATGATTAGTATTTCCACCAGAGTGGTACATTTGTTACAACTGTGAACTTACATTGACACATTATAATCACTCAAAGTTCATAGTTTACATCGGCTTCACTCTTGATGCTGTACATTCTGTGAACTTGGACAAGTGTATAATGATATGACATGTATCTATTACTGTATGTTATTGACAGAACAGTTTCACATTCCCTAAAATTCTCTATACTATGGCTGTTCATCTCTCACTTTCTCCCTAGCAACTCCTGGCAACCCTGATCTTTACTCTGTCTTCATAGTTTTATCTTTTCGAAGAGTACAGTGGATATCTTTTTGAATAGTTAAAAATTAAGCTCCATGTAATTGAACGTAGTCATTTAAGATTCCTTGTCCTTTTTGTTTTCCTTTTGCTTCTTTATCAATGTAAAGAATGATATATGCTGATGAGATATACTTTGCATACTCAGAAAACATGATTTGTATAGATGTTTGGGACCTAATAGAAAGGTTGAGGAAAAGGACACCATGCCGTGCCACACAGCACAAAACTGGAGTTCTTGCTCTATATGTGGGTCCAGATAGACTCTCTAGCAATGGAAGGGACAGCGCAATGGGTTGGACTTGTAAAAGTGGAATGACTAAGTCTTTATACTTACCTTCGGTTGGAAATAAGACCAGTCAGTGAATGCTTAGGTAACATTACAATGTCTTCACTAATCCTTCCTTTGATGGATAGGTTGACAACAGCCTACCTTATGATGACATGATCATCTACAACTAGATTCTGTCATGAGGAATGGTAAGGGGTTTTGCTTGATGTGAGGTGAAAAGCAATTTTCTCTCTCTACTTGGGAGGGCAAGCATTGGAATATTCTGGTAGTAAAGGGAGTTGATGAGTTTTTTCTACATATTTTTCGCATCAGATAATGCTGCCAGCAGCCGGCCACACCTCCCCAGTGTTCTTAAGCTTCTCTCGATATGGATAAGCTCTTAAGGAGTGATGTTTCCAGTGGTTCTTTCTGTGGGAGGTAAAATGGCAGGTGAATTTGGGCCTTGTTATACATAGGGCGCACGAGCAAATAGCTACAACTGGAAACCCCCAGCACCTTCCCCAGAAGAGTATTGCCAGAGTAACACACCAATCTCTCTTCAGCTCTTCTCCATTGGCCGCTGGAAGGTCTTTGCAAGGATTCCTGTTTCTGCCTCTGATTCCTATAATTTGCTGGCTTCTGGTGATAGGGTGTTTTATTCTAAACTGAACTGTTGAACTGAGAGCTGGAGAGGCTGTGTTGTTTGCTATAACAAAATAAGTGCAGTAGTTCCCGCACTTAACTGTGGGAGATACATTCCAAGACCCCCAGTGGATGCATGGAACCACGAATAGTACTGAATCACAAACCGGTTTTTCCTATGCATCCCTATCTATGATAAAGTTTCATTTATAAATTAAATTAAATCTGATTGTGTCTGCAGATAGGGTGTGAGACTTGAATGGTGTCATCAGCAGGAATGATTCTTTTTTTTTTTTTCTATTATACTTTAAGTTCTAGGGTACATGTGCATAACATGCAGGTTTGTTACATATGTATATTTGTGCCATGTTGGTGTGCTGCACCCATCAACTCGTCAGCACCCATCAATTCATCATTTTGATCATGTATAACTCCCCAATGCAATCTCTCCCCCCTCCCCCCTCCCCATGATAGGCCCCAGTGTGTGATGTTCCCCTTCCCGAGTCCAAGTGATCTCATTGTTCAGTTCCCACCTATGAGTGAGAGCATGCGGTGTTTGGTTTTCTCTTCTTGTGATAGTTTGCTAAGAATGATGGTTTCCAGCTGCATCCATGTCCCTACAAAGGACGCAAACTCATCCTTTTTTATGGCTGCATAGTATTCCATGGTGTATATGTGCCACATTTTCTTAATCCAGTCTGTCACAGATGGACATTTGGGTTGATTCCAAGTCTTTGCTATTGTGAATAGTGCCACAATAAACATACGTGTGCATGTGTCTTTGTAGTAGAATAATTTATAATCCTTTGGGTATATACCCAGTAGTGGGATGGCTGGGTCATATGGTACATCTAGTTCTAGATCCTTGAGGAATTGCCATACTGTTTTCCATAATGGTTGAACTAGTTTACAATCCCACCAACAGTGTAAAAGTGTTCCTATTTCTCCACATCCTCTCCAACACCTGTTGTTTCCTGACTTTTTAATGATTGCCATTCTAACTGGTGTGAGATGGTATCTCATTGTGGTTTTGATTTGCATTTCTCTGATGGCGAGTGATGATGAGCATTTTTTCATGTGTCTGTTGGCTGTATGAATGTCTTCTTTTGAGAAATGTCTGTTCATATCCTTTGCCCACTTTTTGAAGGGGTTGTTTGTTTTTTTCTTGTATATTTGTTTGAGTTCTTTGTAGATTCTGGATATTAGCCCTTTGTCAGATGAGTAGATTGCAAAAATTTTCTCCCATTCTGTAGGTTGCCTGTTCACTCTGATGGTAGTTTCTTTTGCTGTGCAGAAGCTCTTTAGTTTAATGAGATCCCATTTGTCAATTTTGGCTTTTGCTGCCATTGCTTTTGGTGTTTAAGACATGAAGTCCTTGCCCATGCCTATGTCCTGAATGGTACTACCCAGATTTTCTTCTAGGGTTTTTATGGTATTAGGTCTAACATTTAAATCTCTAATCCATCTTGAATTAATCTTTGTATAAGGAGTAAGGAAAGGATCCAGTTTCAGCTTTCTACTTATGGCTAGCCAATTTTCCCAGCACCATTTATTAAATAGGGAATCCTTTCCCCATTTCTTGTTTCTCTCAGGTTTGTCAAAGATCAGATGGCTGTAGATGTGTGGTATTTCTTCTGAGGACTCTGTTCTGTTCCATTGGTCTATAGCTCTGTTTTGGTACCAGTACCGTGCTGTTTTGGTTACTTTAGCCTTGTAGTATAGTTTGAAGTCATGTAGCGTGATGCCTCCAGCTTTGTCCTTTTGACTTAGGATTGTCTTGGCAATGTGGGCTCTTTTTGGGTTCCATATGAACTTTAAAGCAGTTTTTTCCAATTCTGTGAAGAAACTCATTGGTAGCTTGATGGGGATGGCATTGAATCTATAAATAACCTTGGGAAGTATGGCCATTTTCACGATATTGATTCGTCCTATCCATGAGCATGGTATGTTCTTCAATTTGTTTGTGTCCTCTTTGATTTCACTGAGCAGTGGTTTGTAGTTCTCCTTGAAGAGGTCCTTTACATCCCTTGTAAGCTGGATTCCTAGGTATTTGATTCTCTTTGAAGCAATTGTGAATGGAAGTTCATTCCTGATTTGGCTCTCTGTTTGTCTGTTACTGGTGTATAAGAATGCTTGTGATTTTTGCACATTAATTTTGTATCCTGATGCTTTGCTGAAGTTGCTTATCAGCTTAAGGAGATTCTGGGCTGAGACTATGGGGTTTTCTAACTATACAATCATGTCATCTGCAAACAGGGACAATTTGACTTCTTCTTTTCCTAACTGAATACCCTTGATTTCTTTCTCTTGCCTGATTGCCCTAGCCAGAACTTCCAACACTATGTTGAATAGGAGTGGTGAGAGAGGGCATCCCTGTCTTGTGCCAGTTTTCAAAGGGAATTTTTCCAGTTTTTGCCCATTCAGTATGATATTAGCTGTGGGTTTGTCATAAATAGCTCTTATTATTTTGAGGTACGTTCCATCAATACCGAATTTATTGAGCGTTTTTAGCATGAAGGGCTGTTGAATTTTGTCAAAAGCCTTTTCTGCATCTATTGAGATAATCATGTGGTTCTTGTACTTTGGTTCTGTTTATATGCTGGATTACGTTTATTGATTTGCGAATGTTGAACCAGCCTTGCATCCCAGGGATGAAGCCCAACTTGATCATGGTGGATAAGCTTTTTGATGTGCTGCTGAATCCGGTTTGCCAGTATTTTATTGAGGATTTTTGCATCGATGTTCATCAGGGATATTGGTTTAAAATTCTCTTTTTTTGTTGTGTCTCTGCCAGGTTTTGGTATCAGGATGATGTTGGCCTCATAAAATGAGTTAGGGAGGATTCCCTCTTTCTCTATTGATTGGAATAGTTTCCGAAGTAATGGTACCAGCTCCTCCTTGTACCTCTGGTAGAATTCAGCTGTGGATCCATCTGGTCCTGGACTTTTTTTGGTGGGTAGGCTATTAATTGTTGCCTCAATTTCAGAGCCTGCTATTGGTCTATTCAGGGATTCAACTTCTTCCTGGTTTAGTCTTAGGAGAGTGTAAGTGTCCAGGAAATTATCCATTTCTTCTAGATTTTCTAGTTGATTTGAGTAGAGGTGTTTATAGTATTCTCTGATGGTAGTTTGTATTTCTGTGGGGTCGGTGGTGATATCCCCTTTATCATTTTTTATTGCATCTATTTGATTCCTCTCTCTTTTCTTCTTTATTAGTCTTGCTACCGGTCTGTCAATTTTGTTGATCTTTTCAAAAAACCAACTCCTGGATTCATTGACTTTTTGGAGGGTTTTTTGTGACTCTATCTCCTTCAGTTCTGCTCTGATCTTAGTTATTTCTTGCCTTCTGCTAGCTTTTGAATGTGTTTGCTCTTGCCTCTCTAGTTCTTTTAATTGTGATGTTAGAGTGTCAATTTTAGATCTTTCCTGCTTTCTCTTGTGGCATTTAGTGCTATAAATTTCCCTCTACACACTGCTTTAAATGTGTCCCAGAGATTCTGTTGTATCTTTGTTCTCATTGGTTTCAAAGAACATCTTTATTTCTGCTTTCATTTCGTTATGTACCCAGTAGTCATTCAGGAGCAGGTTGTTCAGTTTCCATGTAGTTGAGCGGTTTTGATTGAGTTTCTTAGTCCTGAGTTCTAGTTCGATTGCACTGTGGTCTGAGAGACAGTTTGTTATAATTTCTATTCTTTTACATTTGCTGAGGAGTGCTTTACTTCCAATTATGTGGTCAATTTTGGAAAAAGTGCGATGCAGTGCTGAGAAGAACGTATATTCTGTTGATTTGGGGTGGAGAGTTCTATAGATGTCTATTAGGTCCGCTTGGTGCAGAGATGAGTTCAATTCCTGGATATCCTTGTTAACTTTCTGTCTCGTTGATCTGTCTAATGTTGACAGTGGAGTGTTGAAGTCTCCCATTATTATTGTATGGGAGTCTAAGTCTCTTTGTAAGTCTCTAAGGACTTGCTTTATGAATCTGGGTGCTCCTGTATTGGGTGCATATATATTTAGGAGAGTTAGCTTTTCCTGTTGAATTGATCCCTTTACCATTATGTAATGGCCTTCTTTGTCTCTTTTGATCTTTGATGGTTTAAAGTCTGTTTTATCAGAGACTAGGATTATAACCCCTGCTTTTTTTTTGTTCTCCATTTGCTTGGTAGATCTTCCTCCATCCCTTTATTTTGAGCCTATGTATGTCTCTGCATGTGAGATGGGTCTCCTGAATACAGCAGACTGATGGGTCTTGACTCTTTATCCAGTTTGCCAGTCTGTGTCTTTTAATTGGAGCATTTAGTCCATTTACATTTAAGGTTAATATGGTTATGTGTGAACTTGATCCTGCCATTATGATATTAACTGGTTATTTTGCTCGTTAGTTGATGCAGTTTCTTCCTAGGCTCGATGGTCTTTACATTTTGGCATGTTTTTGCAATGGCTGGTACCGGTTGTTCCTTTCCATGTTTAGGGCTTCCTTCAGGGTCTCTTGTAAGGCAGGCCTGGTGGTGACAAAATCTCTAAGCATTTGCTTATCTGTAAAGGATTTTATTTCTCCTTCACTTATGAAACTTAGTTTGGCTGGATATAAAATTCTGGGTTTAAAATTCTTTTCTTTAAGAACGTTGAATATTGGCCCCCACCCTCTTCTGGCTTGTAGAGTTTCTGCCGAGAGATCTGCTGTTAGTCTGTTGGGCTTCCCTTTGTGGGTAACCCGACCTTTCTCTCTGGCTGCCCTTAAGATTTTTTCCTTCATTTCAACTTTGGTGAATCTGGCAATTATGTGTCTTGGAGTTGCTCTTCTGGAGGAGTATCTTTGTGGTGTTCTCTGTATTTCCTGAATTTGAATGTTGGCCTGCCCTACTAGGTTGGGGAAGTTCTCCTGGATGATATCCTGACGAGTGTTTTCCAACTTGGTTCCATTTTCCCCCTCACTTTCAGGCACCCCAATCAGACGTAGATTTGGTCTTTTTACATAATCCCATACTTCTTGCAGGCTTTGTTCATTTCTTTTTCTTCTTTTTTCTTTTGGTTTCTCTTCTCGCTTCATTTCATTCATTTGATCCTCAATCGCTGATACTCTTTCTTCCAGTTGATTGAGTCGGTTACTGAAGCTTGTGCATTTGTCACGTATTTCTCGTGTCATGGTTTTCATCTCTGTCATTTCGTTTATGACCTTCTCTGCATTAATTAGTCTAGCTGTCAATTCTTCCACTCTTTTTTCAAGATTTTTAGTTTCTTTGCGCTGCGTATGTAATTCCTCCTTTAGCTCTGAGAAGTTTGATGGACTGAAGCCTTCTTCTCTCATCTCGTCAAAATCATTCTCTGACCAGCTTTGATCCGTTGCTGGTGATGGGCTGCACTCCTTTGCAGGGGGAGATGCGCTCTTTTTATTTGAATTTCCAGCTTTTCTGCCCTGCTTTTTCCCCATCTTTGTGGTTTTATCTGTCTCTGGTCTTTGATGATGGTGACGTACTGATGGGGTTTTGGTAAAGGTTTCCTTCCTGTTTGATAGTTTTCCTTCTGACAGTCAGGACCCTCAGCTATAGGTCTGTTGGAGATTGCTTGAGGTCCACTCCAGACCCTGTTTGCCTGGGTATCAGCAGCAGAGGTTGCAGAAGATAGAATATTGCTGAACAGCGAGTGTACCTGTCTGATTCTTACTTTGGAAGCTTCCCCTCAGGGGTGTACTCCACCCTGTGAGGTGTGGGGTGTCAGACTGCCCCTAGTGGGGGATGTCTCCCAGTTAGGCTACTCAGGGGTCTGGGACACACTTGAGTAGGCAGTCTGTCCATTCTCAGATCTCAGTCTCCGTGTTGGGAGATCCACTGCTCTCTTCAAAGCTGTCAGACAGAGTCGTTCGCATCTGCTCAGGCCTCTGCTGCTTCCCCTGTTTTTTTTTTTTTTTTTTTTTTTTTTTTTTTTTTTAGCTGTGCCCTGTCCCCAGAGGTGAAGTCTATAGAGACAGGCAGGTTTCCTTGAGCTGCTGTGAGCTCCACCCAATTCGAGCTTCCCAGCGGCTTTGTTTACCTTCTTAAGCCTCAGCAATGGCGGGCGCCCCTCCCCCAGCCTCGCTGCTGCCGTTTCGGTTAGATCGCAGACTGCTGTGTTAGCAATGAGGGAGGCTCCGTGGGCGTGGGACCCTCCCGGCCAGGTGAGGGATATATTCTTCTGGTGTGCCCGTTTTCTTAAAGCACGGTATTGGGGTGGGAGTTACCCGATTTTCCAGGTGTTGTGTGTCTCAGTTCCCCTGGCTAGGAAAAGGGATTCCCTTCCCCCTTGCGCTTCCCAGGTGAGGTGATGCCTTGCCCTGCTTCAGCTCTCGCTGGTCAGGCTGCAGCAGCTGACCAGCACCGATTGTCCAGCACTCCCTAGTGAGATGACCCCAGTACCTCAGTTGAAAATGCAGAAATCACCGGTCTTCTGTGTCGCTCGCCCTGGGAGTTGGAGACTGGAGCTGTTCCTATTCGGCCATCTTGCTCCGCCCTCACCACCTTTTCAGATTTTAAATGCATCAGGCTCTTAATTAATCTTCCCCAGAACTGGGAAGACCTAGAAGGGGAGAGATTGGGCTGCATTAATGAGGCCATTTCAATCTTTTGGCCCTGCAGTAGCCATTTCAAAATATGGCAAAAAAAAATATTTAGGGGTTAAATACTTTGATTTTCTTCAGCTTCTTTTCTCTGTGATGCTGGACTGGAATGAGGTTAGAAAGTAAGCCACATTATAAGAGTTAATAAAACTCATCTGATGAGATTTTATAGTTTGAAGCGTGTGATTTCCAGACCCTTTGGATAGAAATTGGGGCCAAAGGAAACAAGTCTTATTCCTCAATATAAATCTCTCAGCGCTTTAAGCAGTGAAAGAAAGATTTTTCATTTAATTTTACTGACTTCACACTAATGAAAAGAATCGTTTTTAAAACATAAATCTTTCTTTCTATAAAAAGGACATGCTGTTGATTCTCTTAGGCCTTGACCTCTGGCCAGTGATCTGAAACCAAGCAACGTCTGTCTCCAGATCACTAGTACCAAAATCACTAGTACCAAATTAATTTGGGGTGGAGGATAACAGGTTTATTGAGAAATAATGAACACACCATGCAATTCACTAATCATAATATACAAGTCATTGCCTTTCATATTTTGAGAGAGTTATGCAGTCCTCATTACAATCAATTTTAGAACATTTTCATCACCTAAAAACAAACCCCACATTATTTAGCCATCTTCACTAGTTTCCCCTTCCTCCCTCAGCCCTAGGGAACCACCCACTTTCTTTGTATAGATTTGCCTATAAGCCTCTGAAATAATAAGCAAGTGGTCTACAGTGACTGGTTTATTTCACTTAGCATAATTTTTCATGCTGCATCTGTGCTGTAGCAGGTATTGATGCAGGGTTTTTGCTCCTTAGTTCAGCTACATCTGGGTTCTTCTGTCATGACCAGGAAAAATTAAGCATGAAGACACATTGAAGAGTGAGGAGGACAGAATTTATTAAGTGAAAGGAAAGTGCTCAGCAAAGAGAGGGGTCCTGCAAACAGGTTTCCACCTCACAATTGAATACCAGGAGCACATGAGCTGAAGTGGTCAGGCTCCTCCCCTGCATAAGGCGGGAATTCCTGGTGACTCCTCCCCATCCCCCCAGTGCTTGTAGGCCTCCAGTCCTCTGCTGGCATGTCCAGGCAAGACAAGTCCAGGTTCCCTTAGCAGCACATAACATCTGGTGTAAATGCTTGTGGGACTGCTTGAAGATTCTCCGGGGACACTTCCGTATCTGCCTAGGCATTTTGCTGTCTCCTCCTAATACAGTATCAGTACTTAATTTCTTCTTATTGCTGACTAATACTCCACTGTATGGATACATCAATCATTTTATTTATCCATTCGCCAGGTGATGAACCTTTGGGTTCTTCCCCACCCAAACGTGATGGACGCTTTGGTTGTTTCCACTTTTTGACTCCTATTAATAATGCTGCTGTAAACATTTATGTATGAGTTTTTGTGCTTGCATATGTTTTTATTTTTCTGGAGTATATACTTATGACTGGAATTTCTGGATCATATGGTGACTTCATGCTGAACCTTTTGAGGAGCTGCCAGTTTGTTTTCCAAAGTGGCTGCACCACTTTACATTCCCAGTAGCATTGGAAAAGGGTTTTAATTTCTTTGCATTTTTTCCTAACACTTACTTCCTCTTTTTTATTGAACAAAGATTTCATCCTGTCGTGTGAAGTGATACCACATGTGGTTTTGATTTACATTTTCTTAATGACTAATTACGTTAAGCATCTATTAATGTACTTGTTATCCATCTTTATATCTTCTTTGCAGAAATATCTATTCAAAATCTTTGCCCATTTTTAAAATTGGGTTATCTTGTTATTTATGAATTGCAGACATTCTTTATATGTCCTATATATGTAAGTCCCTTATCAGATATACGCTTCTCAAATACTTTCTTCTACTCAGTGTCTTACCTTTTCACTTCTTGATACTGTCTTCTCAGGCACAGCAGTTTTCAATTTTGAAGTCCAATGAATCCATTTTTCCTTTGGAGTCATAGCTAAGAAAACACTGCGAAATGCAGTCACAGAGATTTATGCCAGGGTTTTCTTCTGAGGGTTTTATAGTTTTAGCTGTTACAGTGAACTGTTTTGAGTTAATTTTTAAAGAAGATATTTGGTCCAGCTTTATTTACTTTTTGCATATGGATACCCAGTTTTCCCAGCACCATTTGTTGAAAAGACTATTCTTTTCCCATTCTGTTCTTTTGTTAACCTTGTATAAAATCAATTGACTGTAAATGTGCAGGTTTATTTTTAGATTATCAACTCTTAGCTTGTTTACGTCTATTCTTATGACAAGGCCAAATCAAATTTAATGAGGAGTTTTCTTCCATCATATTGCATATTACCAGATGTCTTGTGTCATAATAAAAATTAAATTTAGTGGAATATCTTTAACTTCACCTTTTGTGTCTCAAAGACGTCTCTGGCCAGTTTATACCTTACTTACTCTAAGACATGATGGGAAGTCAGGCATACAAGACACACTTGATTTCTTTTTTTCTCCATTCCAACCTTTAGTCTCTTTTCCATTGCCTCACTCTATAGTTATATTTGCGGAAAGTTTTGATCACAGGATCGGCTGACATAGTCTAATATTTAGTGCATTATGTTTTGCTAATTCATTGTACTTCATAGAATCTTCCATAGATGTCTACCATCCAGGAAGGAGAAGTTTAAGTCTGAGTTGCCAGCTTTCCTCAGTGGAAATCAAGTGAAGTCATCATCTTTCAGTTCTCAGATCCTCTTTCCACCTAGTAGCTGGTTCTCTTGGGTAGCACTGTGGCTAATACTTTTCTTGGTGCCAATCTTGCATTTTCAGAAACCACAGTTCCCTGTATTGACCTCCTTTTACTGAAACAGAGATGCACAGCTCTGCTTTCTAGCTCAGTAGATGATTCTTGGAATATGAAGTTTAATTCATTCCAAGAAGAAGTCTTAGGAGTGCAGCACTTCAAAATCAGGTAATGTTCAGGCAATTTATCAGAGATATAGAGTAGATTAGTATTACTGACTTTCAAAATTTCAGAGTCAAGTTGTGTGCTATAGAGATGCATTGTGGCATAACATAGAGATGGGATGGTCTTAACTTCTCCATACAAACAAGCTTGAAGTAAGGTGAAGGAGAAATTGCATTTGATGTCTTAGCACTCAAAGCGCACTGTTTATTTTACTTCTTTGAAGACTAAAAATCATTCCATAATGTTCTCCTTATTTCCTCACTGAGAAAAGGAAAATGAAAATTGAACACTAGATGGATTAATAAATACTCAAAGCTTCTTCTTTTAGAATTTTAGTTAATTGAAATCAGGTAAATGTCTGATTTTGGTTATGTAAACAAGTATTTCTAGTTGTTTCTCAAATCGTATGTCTTCTTGCTTCCCAGTCTGGTTTCCTACCTTGAGGGGAAATTGTAAGGAGACACCCTTGCCTTGTTATCAGAGCTCATGATTGAAGGGGGTTTTAGGAAAAGTTCCTCCTCAGCAGCTTATGTCTCTCTCCTGGTTATCTGCTGCTTCTCAGTAATGTTTGCCATCAATGAATGAATCTCAACATTTATTAGATTCTACTTTAAAGGAGACTCTTTGCTGCTACACAAGTTATGTTTCCTGTTTTCTCTTTTAAACTTTATTTTTCTAACAATTACCCAGAGTTTTGTGGCTTAAAAGAAAAACATTTCGTTTGTTCATGAACCTGTGGTTCGGAAAAAGCTTGGCCAGGAGAGCTTGTCTCTGCTCCCCTCAGTGTCTCTAGGAACAGCTGATCAATTGGGGAAATGGAATCATCTGAAACTTTGCTCACCCACGTGTTTGATGGTTGATGCTGGCCATTGGCTGGAGCCTTGGTTGGGGCAGGCAGCATGAACACTGACACTGGCACTGCCAGGCTGTCTTTGTGGCCTGATCTCTCTCACAATCTGGGGGCTGAGTTCGAAGGGAAAGCAGTCTGAGACAGGGAAGCCACATGGCATCCCTTTTACTGCATTCTATTCATTAGAAGGAAGTCAATAAGGTTGGCCCATATTCTGTTTTTAAATGGGATGAGTATAGCCTCACTTTTGTTTTAATTGACACATATATATACATAATTATGGGCCATAGAGTGACATTTTGATACATGTATATAGTGTGTAATGATCAAACTAACTAACACATTTACTACTTCAACCATTTTTCATTTCTTTGAATTATGAACATTCAAAATCTTCTGGCTTTTTAAAAACATACTATAAATCATAGTCAGCCATATTCACCCCACAATACCACAGGACACCAGAACTCATTCCTCTTATCTAACTGTAATTCTCTATCCATTAACCAGCCTCCCCTCTCCTACTTCTGTGAGCTTTTTTGTTGTTGTTAAGAGACAGGACCTTGCTTAGTGTAGTCTGGGCTCTGGGCAGCTGTAGTCATCCAGATTGGAGACAGTGGTTTGATCATAGTTCACTGTAGCCTCAAACTTTTGGGCTCGCATGATTCTCACACCTCAGCCTCCTGAGCAGCTGGGATTATGGGCATGCAGCACTGCACCTGTCTGATTTTTGACTTTGTAGAGATGTCTCCCTGTGTTGCCCAGGGTGCTCTGGAACTTTCAGCCTCATGTGATTCTCCTGCCTTGGTCTTTTAAAGTGCTAAGAAATAACAGGCATCAGCCATGTTGCCCAGCCCTCAGTTTTTCTTCAGCTCCCACACAGGAGTGAGAATGTGCAGTATTTATCTGCACTTAACATAACATCCCTCAGACTGATCCACGTGGCCACAAATAACAGGATTTAATTCCTTTATATGGTGAATAGTATTCTATTGTGTATGTGTACCACAGTTTTTTGTCCATTCATTTGGTGATGGACATATAGGTTGATTTGATACATTAGCTGTTGTGAATAGTGCTACAACAAACATGTGACGACAGGTATCCTTGTGATCTATTGCTTTCTTTTTTCTGTTGCCTGAATACCCAGTAGTGGGGTTGCTGGGTCCTTGGGCAGTTCCATTATTAGATTGGTGAGAAAAACTCGTGTTGTTTTCTGTAGTGGCTGCACTAATTTACCTTCCCACCAACAGCATGTAAGAGTTTCCTGTTCTCTGGAGCCTCACCAGCATTTGTTATTTTTGTATCTTTTCAATGATAGCAATGTATTCAAATTGAAGCAAGATTATATCACGCTGTAGATTTGATTTGTATTTCCCTGAGGATTAGTGATACTGAGCATTTTAAAATTTATTTATTGGCTATTTGTATTTCTTTTTTCTAAAAAAAATGTATAGTCAGATATTTTGTTTGATTTTGAACTCAAATTTTTTTTTAACGGTCAAGTTGTTTGAGTTTCTTGTATATTTTAGATATTAGTCCCTTATTAGATGAGTAGTTGACAATATTTTCTCCCACGCTACAGGTTTTCTCTTCACTCAGTTGTTTGCTGGCCGGAAGCTCTTTAGCTCAATGTAGTACCATTGGTCTATCATTTGTTTTTTCCTATGCTTCTGATGTCTTACCCATAAAAATCTTTGTGCAGACTAATGTCCTCAAGCATTTTCCCTATATTTACTTACAGTAGTTTGATAATTTGGGGCCTTACATTTCAGTCTTCAATTGATTATGCGTTTCTTTTGTTATATGGTGTTACAGAGGAAGCTAGTATCATTCTTCCCCATATGGATATTTAGTTTTCCCAGTGCCATTCATTTGAAGAGACTGTCCTTTCCCCACTCTATGTTCTTGGCACCTTAGTCCAAAATCAGTTGGCTTTATTTATTATGTGGATTTATTTCTGGGTGCTGTATTCTATGGCCTTTACCCCAAGAATCATTACTTCTTAAAATGCAATTCAATTTGTCAGGAAACATTTGCAGTCTAAGGAAAGGCTTATGGCATCAGAATCCTTATTTACAAGATTCATTATTTTGTGTCTTTTTGAAATATGGTCTTTGTCTGTCATTCAGGTGGAAGTGCAGTGGTGTGGTCATAATTCACAGCAGCCCTGAACTCTAGGTAGAAGCCATTCTTTTGCCTCAGTCTCCCAACTAGCTGGCTCTACATGCATGAGCCACCATGCCCAGCTAATTAAAAAAAAATACACACACACACACACACACACACACACACACACACACATATATATTATATTTATATAGACATGGGAGTATCACTATGTTGCTCTGGCTGATCTCAAATTCCTGGCCTCCAGTGATCTTTCTGCCACAGCCTCCTAAAGTGCTGGGATTACCGGCATGAGCCACAATCCCTAGTATAGAGTATTAAATTATTTTCAAAGTCTTATTCCCAGAGTCATTTATTGACTGTAGCCTAAATCACCCAAAATGATATGTCTGACACTGTTTTGACATATTATGGGGAGTGAGGATGAGGGAGGGGGTTAGACAATTTTCACTGAGAGATCACTTATTGCCATTGAAGGAGGAACAGAAATGTATTATCAGGAAAATAAAAGTCAGATGAAGTGCAAAAGTTCTCTGGAAAGATGATGACAGTAAAGCATATATTTTTGTGACTCATGGTAGCTTTAACTTTGCTCTTAAAATTCTGAGTAATTTCAGGCTTTACATTTGAAGAATCTACTGTGTTACAGATAACATTTTATTGCAAGTAAATACTTGTCAAAATTTACTATTGGTTTTGTATTAGATTATTCTTAGCCTACTTCATTATCAAACTATATTATTTCATTTATACAGTTTGATGATCTTATGGCAGAGAAGGAAGCTGTATCTTCAAAATGTGTCAATCTGGTGAAAGACAATCAAGTTCTTCAACAGCATTTATTATCTATGAAACAAGTACAACAGGAATGTGAAAAACTTGAGGAGGATAAAAAGATGTTGAAAGAACAAATATTAAATCTTAAGACCCATATGGAAAACAATATGGTAGAACTTGGCAAAGTACAAGAATATAAATCGGAGCTTGATGAAAAGGCAATGCAGGCAATAGAAAAATTAGAAGAAATCCATTTACAGGTTAGTTTTTTAAATCAGGTAAGTTTATCTGTAAAGTGCTTTCATTCATTTCACTGCAAACTGTATTTTGGATATGTATATATTGTGTTTCTTCTGCCTCTCTTGTAACAATTTGCTTTGTAGAGTTCTACAAAAAAAGGCATCTGTTTTTTATTTTAAATACGTAAATTTCCATTATCATTATAACAAGATCAATCTTTCAGAGTAATGATTCTCACTATGGAATCATTTGATGGTTAAGATCAGTTGGATTAAGAAAAAATTGTGATTTAGAAATTATGTGATACTTTTGAATTGGCCTGAAGCTGAATGAATGGAATATGGAATGGAATGGAATAGAATGGAATGGAATGGAATATGGAATGGATTAGAATAGAATGGAGTATGGAATAGAATGGAATACGGAACAGAATGGAATGGAAAGGAATATGGTATGGAATGTAATGGAATATGGAATGGAATGGAATATGGAATGCAATGGAATGGAATATGGAACGGAATGGAATGGAGTGGAATGGAATATGGAATGGAATATGGAATGGAATGGAATGGAATGGAAAGGAACGGAATGGAATACGGAATGGAATGGAATATTGAACGGAATGGAATGGAATATGAAATGGAATAGAGTGGAATGGAATATGGAATGGAATGGAATATGGAACGGAATGGAATGGAATGGAATGAAATGGAATGGAAAATGGAATGGAATAGAAGGAATGGAATGGAATGGAATAGAGTATGGAATGGAATGAAATGGAACGGAATCTGGAATGGAATGGAATGGAATGGAATACAATGGAATGGAATGGACTATGGAATGGAATGGAATATGGAATGGAACGGAATGGAATGCAACGGAATGGAACGAAAATAAATACGAAATGGAATGGAATGATGAAACAGAAGGGAACGGAATGGAATGGAAAAAAATATGGAAGGTAATGGAATATGGAATGGAATGTAACATGGGATGGAATGGAATATGGAATGGAATATAACATGGCATGCCATGGAATATGGAATGGAATGTAGGGGAATATGGGTTGGAATGGAATATGGAATGGGATGGAATGGAATAAAATGGAATATGGAATGGAATATGGAACGGAAAATGGAATGGAATGGAATAGAATGGAATATTATAAAAGGAAGTGGAATGGAATATGGAATGGAATGGAATATGGAATGGAATGGAATGGAATGCGGAAAGGAATGGAATGTAATATGGAATTAAATGGAATAAGGAATGGAACGGAAAGGAATGGATTGGAATATCGAATGGAATATAATGGAATGGAATGGAATGAGGAATGCAATGGAATGAAATATGGAATGGAATGGAATATGGAATGGAATGCAATGGAATATAGAATGGAATGGAATATGGAATGGAATGAAATGGAATATGGAATGGAATAGAATGGAATGGAATATGGAATGGAATATAAAGGAATGGAATGGAATGGAATGGAATATGGAATGGAATGGAATGGAATGAAGAATGGAATGCAATGGAATGTAATATAGAATAGAATGGAATGGAGTGGAATAAGGAGTGGAATGGAAAGGAATGAAAAGGAATGGAATGGAATATGAAATGCAATGGAATATGGAACAGAATGGAATGGAAAGGAAAAAAATGGAATGGAAGGGAACGGAATGGAATGGAATGGTATATGGAATGGAATGGAATATGGAATGGAAGGGAATATGGAATGGAATGGAATGGAATTGCAAGGAATGGAGTGCAATGGAATACCGAATGGAATGGAATGGAATATGGAATGGAATGAAATACGGAATGGAATGAAATGGAAAGGAATATGGATTGGAATGGAATGTAATAGGGAATGGAATGGAATGGAAGATGGAATGGAATTGAATATGGAATGAAACGGAACGGAATGGAACGGAATGGAAAGAAATATGAAATGGAATGGAATGGAAGGGAAGGGAATGGAATGGAATGGAAAGGAATATGGAATGAAATGGAATATGGAATGGAATGAAATATGGAATGGAAAGGAATGAATGGAATTGAATGGAATATGATATGGAATGGAATGGAATGAAATATGGAATGGAATGAATGGAATGGAATGGAATGGAATGGAATGGAATGGAATATGGAATGGAATACAAAGGAATATGGAATGGAATCAAATATGGAATGGAATGGAATGAAATGGAAAGGAGTGGAATGGAATATGGAATGGAATGGAATGGAATGTGGAACGGAATGGAATGGAATAAAATGGAATGGAATGGAATGGAATGGAGTGAAATGGAACGGAATAAGTAATGGAATGGAATATGGAATGGAATGGAATATGGCATGGAAAGGAATATGGAATGGAATGGAATGGAATGAAATGGAATAAGGAATGAAATGGAATATGGAATGGAATGCAATGGAATGAAATGGAATATGGAATGGAATGGAATATAGAATGGAATGGAATCGAATGGAATGAAATGGAGTACGGAATGGAATGGAAGAGAATATGGAATGGAATGGAACGGAATATGCAATGGAATGGACTCGAATATGGAATGGAATGGAATGGAATATGGAATGGAAAGGAACATGTAATGAAATGGAATATGGAATGGAAAGGAATGGAATGGAATGGAAAATGGAATGGAATGGAAAGGAGTGGAATTATATGGAATATGGAATGGAATGGAATATGGAATGGAATGGAATGCAATGGAATATGGAATGAAATGGATTGTGGAATGGAATGGAATATGAAATTGAATGGAATATGCAGTAGAATGGAATGGAATATGGAATGGATTGGAATATGGAATGGAATGGAATATGGAATGGAATGGAATGGAATGGAACATGGAACTAAATGCAACACGGAATGGAATGGAAAGGAATGGATTGGAATATGGAATGGAATAGAATGGAAAGGAAAGGAATGGAATGGAATGGAAAGGAATATGGAATGGAATAAAATATGGAATGGAATGCAATGGAATATGGAAAGAAATGGAATGGAATGAAATGGAATATGAAATGGAATGGAGTGGAAAATAAAATGGAATGGAATATGGAATGTAGTGTAATGTAATGTAATGAAATGGGATGGAATCGAATGGAATGGAATGGAATATGGAATGGAATAGAATGGAATATGGAATGGAATAGAATGTGGAATGGAATGGAATATGGAATGGAAAAGAATATGGAATAGAATGGGATGGAAAGGAATGAAATACAAAACGGAATGGAATGGAATGGAATGGTATGTGGAAAGGAATTCAATGGAATATGGAATGGAATGGAACATGGAATGCAAGGGAATGGAATATGGAATGGAATGGAATGGAATGGAATGCAATATGGAATGGGATGGAATTGAATGGATTCAAATGGAATGGAATATGGAATGGGATGGATTAGAATGGAATTGAATAAAATGGAATGCAATATGGAACGGAATGCAATGGAGTGGAATGCAATGGAATATGGAGTGGAACATGGAATGGAATGGAATGTAGCATAATGGAATGGAATGGAAGGGAATATAGAATAAAATGGAAGATGGAAGGGAATGGAATGGAATGGAAGGGAATGGAATATGGAATGGAATGGAATGGAAAGGAATGGAATATGGAATGGAATCGAATGCAACATGGAACGGAACGGAATGGAATGGAATGGAATAGAATGGAATGGAATAAGCAATGGAATAGAATCGAACGGTATATGGAATGGAATGAAATGGAAAGGAATGGAATGGAATATGGAATGGAATGGGATGGAATGGAATAGAAGGGAATCAAATGGAATACAACATGGAATGGAATGGAATATGAAATGGAACAGAACAGAACGGAACAAATAAGAAATGAAATGGAATGGAAAGGAAGGGAATGGAATGGACTTGAAAGGAATATGGAGAGGAATGGAATATGGAATGGAAAGGAAAAAGAAATGGAATGGAATGGAATATGGAATGGAATGGAATAAGGAATGGAATGGAATGGAAAAAATGGAATACGGAATGGACTGGAATGGAATGGAATGGAATATGGAATGAAATATGGAATGGAATGGAATCGGATATGAAAAGGAATGGAAAGGAATGGAATGGAATGGAATATGGAATGGAATGGAATGGAATAGAAAGGAATGGAATGGAATATGGAGTGGAATGTAAATGAATGCAAAAGAATGGAATGGAATATGGAATGGAATGGAATGGAATATGGAACAGAATGAAAGGAACAGAGTAAAATGGAATGGAATGGAACGGAATAGAATGGAATGGAATATGGAATACAATGGAATATGGAAAGAAATGGAATATGGAATGGAATGGAATGCAATGGAAAATGGAATGGATTGAAATGGAATATGGAATGAAAAGGAATATGGAATGGAATGGAATGGAAAGGAATATAGAATGGAATGGAATGGAATATCGTATGGAAAGGAACGGAATGGAGCGGAACAAAACATAAAATGGAATGGAATGGAACGGAAGGGAACGGAATGGAATGGAAACGAATATGGAAAAGAATGCAACGGAATGGAATGGAATATGGAATTGAATGGAATTGAATGAATTGGAATGGAAAGGAATATGGAACGGAATGGATTGGAATGGAATAGAATGGAATGGAATATCGAATGGAATGGAAAGGAATATGGAACGGAATGGAATGGAATATGGAATGGAATGGAATGGAATGGAATGGAATATGGAACTGAGTGGAATGGAAAATAAAATGGAATGGAAAGGAATTTGGAATGGAACGGAAAACGGAATGGAATGGAATAGGAAATGGAATGGAATATGGAATGGAATGGAATGGAATAGAATGTGGAATGGACTGGAATATGGAATGGAATGGAATGGAATATGGAATGGAAAGGAATATGGAATTGAATGGAATGGAAAGTAATATGGAATGGAATAGAATATGAGATGCAATGGCATATGGAATGAAATGGAATTGAATAAAATATGGAATGAATTGGAATATGGAATGGAATGCAATATGGAATGTTATGGAATGGAATATGGAATGGAATGGAATGGAGTGGAATGGAATATGGAATGAAGTGGAATAAGGAATGGAATGGAATATGGAATGAAATAGAATGGAATGGAATGCAATGGAATGGAATGGAATGTGGAATGAAAAGTAATATGGAATGCAATGGAATGGAAAGGAATATGGAATGGAATGGAATGGAATGGAATATGGGATGGAATGGAATGGAATATGGAATGGAATTGAATGGAAAGGAAAATGGAATGGATTGGAATGGAATATGGAAGTTAATGGAACGGAATGCAACGGAACAAAATAATGGAAATGAATGGAAAATGGGAATGGAACGGAAGGGAATGGAATGGAATGACAAAGGAATATGCAACGAAATGGAATGCAAAGGAATGGAATGGAATATAGATTGAATGGAATGGAATGAATTGGAACGGAATGCAATATGGAACGGAATGGAATGGAATGGAATGGAATGGAATGGCAATGAATGGAAAATGGAATATGGAATGGAATGGAAAGGAATATGGAAATGGAATGGAAGTGGAATGGAATGGAATCGAATGGAATGGATATGGAATGGAATGGATATACGAATGGAATGGAAGGAAGGAATGGAATGGGAACGGAATGAATGTTATGGAATATGGCATGGAATGGAAATGGAATTGAATGGAATGGAAAGCAAAGGAATATGGGATGAATGAATGGAATAAAATGAGGAATGGAAAATGGAATGGAGGAATACGGAATGAACGGAAAATGGAACGGAATGGAATAGAATGGAACATGGAATGGAATGCAGTGGATTTGGAATGGAAAAGGATGGAATATGTAGTGGATGGAAATAGAATGCAATGGAATGAATATGGAATGCAATGGAATGGAATGGGATACAGAATGGAATAGAATGGATTCGAATGGAATGATGGAATAAAATATGGAATGGAATGGAAAACGGAATGGAAGGGAATGGAATATGGGTTGGAATGCATATGGAATGAATGAATTGAATTATAAAATATGGAAAGAATTGGAATATGGAATGGAATGTAATATGGAATGTTATGGAATGGAATATGGAATGGAATGGAATGGAGTGGAATGGAATATGGAATGAAGTGGAATAAGGAATGGAATGGAAACGAATGGAATGAATGCAATAGGGAATGAAATAGATGGGAATGGAAGGAATGGATAATGGAATGGAATGGAATGGAATGATGGAATGAATGGAATAGGAATGAAATGGAATGGAATATGGAATAGAATGTAATGGAATATGGGATGGAATGCAATAAGGAATGGAATGGAATTGAAATGGAAGAAAGAAAAATGAATGGCATGGAATGGTATGGAATGGAAATAGAACGGAATGCAGTATAAAATGGAATGGAATGGAATGGAATATGGAATGGAATGGAATAGAATACTGGAATAGGAATGGAATATGGAATGGAATTTTTTTATTTTTTAGGAATGCAATATGGAATGGCAATGGACGGACATCGGATGGAAAGGAATCTGGAAGAATGGCATGGAATGGAATATGGAGAATGGACTGAATATGGAACGAAATGGAAAGAAATGGAACGAGAATGGATAAGGAACTGGAATTAGAATGAATGGAATATGGAATGGAAAGCAAAATGGAAAGGCAGTGGAGAAAGGAAGGAATGAATAGGATTGGAAATATGGAATGCAATGAAGGAATGGAAAATACGAAGAATGGAAGAGAAGGAATGGAGGAATAGAATGGAATGAGACGGAATAAGGAATGCAGCAATAAGCAACGGAAAAGAACGCAAGAAACCAAAGCAACAATATAAATGGAATGGAAGGAAAGAAGAGGAATAGAATGAAATGGAAAGAATATGGAAGGAAGGGAATGTGGAAGGGAATGATTACGGAATGGAAATATATGAATGAAAGGAAAATGGAATGGAATGGAAAGGAATGGAATATGGAATGGAATGGAATGGATATGGAAGGGAATGGAATGGAAAAATGGAATAAAATGGATTATGGAATGGAATGGAAAAGAAAATGAATGGATAGAATATGGAATGAAAATGAATGGAATGGATGCAATATGGATTGGAATGGAATAGGAATAGAATGGACTGGAAGAATGGAATTGGAATATGGATTGAATGGAAATTGGAATGGAACCGATATGAAGGCATTGATGAATGAATGAAGTGATTATGGCGTGCATGGAATATTATGGAATGGAAATATGTATATGGAATGGAGGAATATGGAAGGCAAATAGTTGGAATGATATATGGCATGGACGGAATATCGACTGGACTGGCATTGAGGAATGGAATGGAATACAAGGAAGGCGAACATTTGGCAAAAAGCATTGAATGGACGGGGGAATACG